>NC_052499.1:5041884-5341884 GCF_016617805.1 Bactrocera tryoni
CACTCATGAAATAATGTCTCTAGGCGAAAAATGGCAAAAAGTGGTCTACCGAAATGGTGCATATTTGTTTACTTATTTATTATCATAAATACAAAAAAAAAATAAGTTGAAGTTTGATTAGAAATACGAAAATACTTTTTCGACTACCCAATAAAAGGATTTATACGCGTATATGACTTCTGAACTGCGCTGCTCTTGGGCTGTGGGTTCCTTATTAATTTCTAGAACCTGAACTCAGATGGATCATATTCTCTGCAAGTATATTTTTGCTCAAAAACTCTCCTTGTTATGTAATTTCCAGCTCTTCTATCATTCCAAGCTTCGTTGTTAGTCACCCTTTTTCTGACCGCTATTGTATTCATATGCAGATATCTATATCTTGTATATATACGTATATAATATAAATAAGAATGCTCCTATTTTTCGCTACATATAACACAACTGTATATATTCTTCTAGACAGGGCTAAAAAATTTCCACGAAGCCGTAAAAAATTGCATAAATAAAAAGAATATGTGCAACACAAGCTATTCTGCGCCATTTTAGCTAGCATTCGTTGTGTTTACATTCGAAATTATTTGCTGATATGCAAAATAATTTTGTTGCTGAATTTGAATTTGCAACGCATTTTTGCCAAGCTCCATATGCTTATTGGTCCTACATATGTACTCCTCTATCGACTGCATACAAGCACCCGACCGGGCGACCTACGAGCGAGGCATTCCCAATAGGTTAGATTGGATTGCATTGGCTGGCTTGCAAGCTACACAGAGAGCTGCAGGTTCTTTGTAATGCCAGACGGAGGTTAACTATTAAAACGAGCCGAAATTTTCGTCGTGTAGGACGTTAATGATTTTATGTAGTTCGATAGAGACTTGATATCGAGCTCAGATACTTCATGCAGTCCCTTGAACTGCGCAGCTCCTAGTTATTTAAAGAGTCATAACAAGAGAAGATATTCCAGCATTTCTTTTTTGCCTAGTTCGCAAAACTTTCGACATGTGTCATCGTTACTGATGTCCATATGGTTTGCATGTGCTGCCAATAATTTGTGACCTGTGGCTATGCCAATAACACTTATGCAGCCTTTTCGATACCATGTGAATAGTAAGGTTTCCTGTTTTCATTCCGTTCCCTTGCGCTTGATCTTTGCGATCCTTCATGCCCCGAAGGCAATCCATCTCACTCTGATCCGTCTGTCAGCCTTTTGAGAAACTTTGTTTTTTAGCGTTTTTATAGATTTGCGTATTTCCTGAACAGTCGGTATTCAAGCGGTTGACTGGTTTGGTAATCACAACAGCTATTTCAATCCTGGAACTCTCTCAAGGCCTAGAGCCCAGTATATATGCTGCCGCTTTCCAGTGGGAACTACATCTACTGTATCCGTGCTTCTAAGTATATTCCCTGATGCAATGTGATGCGAGATTATTGCTTTAATTGCCGCTTCTCCTGCATTGTTAGCTATCACGACAGCTTTTCTGGCAGCAAATACTGCTAAATACTAGATGATTCTGCAGTATTGCAGCAGCTCTGAGGTACGCCTGAGATCTAGCTTCGCGCAAGAGTTCCCGGCGACCACCTCACCTGCCATTTTTGATCTGTACGTGTACATATTGAAGTTCCGTTGGCGCGTCTTACCTTGAAATCTTCTTTCTTAGATATTATTTGCCGACCTTCTACCACTCGAGCTATGTTCGAAGGTTCTCCTGAAAAACTCGCATAACGCCGTTCGGTTGTTAAGGCGTCTACTTATAGAATTTCTTTTTTACGGCAGTGTTGCCCATCGTCTCACTCGGACTCTATTTAAAATAACCTTTGTTTAATGCGAAAGATATGCAAAGTAAAGAAGCGCTTGGTAAAAATTACATATTTGCCATACATATAGAGCACGTGCGCGTGTGTGTGTGCAAGTAAGAAGTGGGAAAAAGAATCACAAACACCAGCGTGCTTATCAAACGGCTTCAAGTGCTGCCTTTCCCACTTTTATTTGCGGAATTTATGAGCTAAGTAAATATGTATGTGGCAGCGGTGGGTGGCACACTTACGGCGCGCGTTCAGCGCTAGACCGCTGTGCGGCTGGAATGCAACACACTTCGCACAGAGCGAATGAATGTGATTTTAATGCAAAATGAAATGAAATAAATTGCATATTTACACAGTCATGTCAAAAGCGCTACGCAACTGAATAAATTCGTGTATGAAAACTTTGCGTAAACACAAGCAGCATTTTTCGTTTATTTGTCTTTCAGCTGAAATAAACTGCAAATGTGTACACAAGCTTGCCATAAACTATGCTAATTCGCCATGAAATTGTTTAGTTAATGATTTGCACGCAAACGCAGATTTATTTTTGGCATCTCTCATAAATGTATGAGCCTGCATATTTGTATATATGTATGTGCGTGTGCGGCGGGCGATGTGCGGCACGGAAGAGCTCAATTTCCGTTTTTCCGCCTCGAAATTTGGCTATGAAATTTCAATTGCCGAAATCATTGAGAGCCGGCGTGTTTTTGACAAAAGCGCCAGCAGCTGGCCACAAAAAGTCCGACGGGCTAAGTGTGGCACAAGCGTCGCGCAACGGTTATCCCCTTGCACGTCAAGCAATTTCCGCAATCGACATAACCAAACTGGACGCATGGCCGCTGGCTAGCGCTAACTCCGCTTTGGGTTTAATTCAATTATTGGTGTGAGTTCCGAGAAAAGCTGCACATAGCGCCGCACACTTTTGCGCAAGCTTTAATTTCCACAACAAATGCAGCAATGCCACACCAGCGACAAACTGTGTGCCTCAAGCGATTTCGCACATTTTGCTGATATTATGGCTGAAATGCAATCGCCTCTGGGCAGTGCTGGCTCACTTATACAAAGTGGCATTTGTGAGTGTGTTTGTTGGCGAAAGTGCTGTCCTAATCTTGCATTTGCTCCAATTGTGTGTTGGTGCGAGTTTTGCGTATAAATGTCTAGAAATGATTAATCACATATGCAAACACATATATCTACATACAAGGTGTGTTCCAAAGTAAACAGGAATTAAAAAAAAAACAACATAACAAATAGTTTTGTCGGCAAAATCAATTTATTTTATTCAAAGTAGTCTCCTTCTGCTTCAATACAGCTTTTTGCACGGTCCAAAAGCATGTCGAAGGAGTGTTTTAGCTCGTTGGCCGGTATGGCCGCCAGTATGCCGGTGCAAGTTTTTTGAATGGCCTCTACGTCTGCATACCGCTTTCCCTTCATGGGCAAATGCATTTTTCCGAAAGGGTAGAAGTCGCACGGTGCCATATCAGGTGAATACGGGGAGTAGTTAATGGTTAAAACTTGATTTTTGGTTAAATAATCGGTCACAGTATTGTTCTTCGAATGTGGGATCCTGAGCAATTTTTGCTCGTCAGTCAATTTGTGCGGAACAAACCGTGCACACATCTTTTGTAAGCCCAAATGTTCGGTCAAAATGTGAAAAATCGACGTTTTGGAGATGTTAAATACCATTTCCATGAATTTCAATAATGATTTCGGCTGATTTTTGATGAATTGACGGACAGTTTCGATGGCATTTCCGATGAACATTGATTTTGATTGGAAACGCTTCGGTAAAAGAAAGCCAATTTTAGAACAAAATTTAATGTTGGCTCTCTGTTCGAAGCTCATTTTCGTACCGATAACACAAACATACTGACACTTAATCGCACTAACTTCACTTCCAATCTATGAAATGTTGTGAATTTTTCACTGGACAATCGATAAAGATAGCAGATTCTAACGCATCAGTCGACATATAGAAGGCACCATGGTCGTATAATTCACACAGCTCACCTCTCCATCGAATGCAATATTCGCCATAGCCAATGCGCAAAAGTCCATAAATCTTCCGCAGAACCGTACTCTCGAAAACTCGTAACGTCGACTCATCAGATATTGTCTTCGTCCATGCCACTGCACCAAATTGCAGGACGTGGATGATGAGTGACTTATAGAGTTTGTCTTTGTTCGTCGAGAGAGGACGTTACATCTCCATTGCCTCCTCAGTCCCAAGTAGCACCTATTTGCAAGAGTTATTCTGCGTTGCATTTCAAGTCTGACATTGTTGTTGGCGTTAATACTGGTTCCAAGATAGACGAAATTATCAACGTGGGAGCCTAATCATGAGCTTCGCTTTCTTATCCAGTTGCCTTCTATGAAACCTTCCCGATGCTAACGGAACTTTTAGTATTGCTCAAAGTCAGTGTACACAGCAGTATTAGTTTTGGAAGATGGAGAAAAGTCTACACGAAAAAATTGGCGAGTATTCATCTGTTTTTGTGATATAATACAAACCAGTCCAACTGTGGTTGTCATCGTCTTGTGTCAGATGGCATTGGCAGATATAACCGCAAGGTGTATGGCCGCAAAATCTGCCCTCACACTCATAAAATCTGGTTATATGGGTTAACTGCGAGTCTGCGCAATCTGGAATCCTCGCAAACGTTGTCTTTATGCTAAAATACTCGGATTACCAGGTGGACAAACCTAGCCTCAGCTGTCGCTTCTCTACCACACCTTCAAATTTCGAGGGAGGCATAGAGGGACGGTGAGCCCTGCAGCGCCAGGTAGTTGCAATAAAGGATCTACTGCTTTGCAGCGCAGCCTTATTCAGAGTGGTAACCGTCCGCTCCGATAGTAGGGCGGCGATATTAGCCTTGAGTTCACTAACTGTGCGCTTAGGATTTTTAAATGAATGTCTAGACTCATTTTCTACCGTCGAATTATTTTATAATTACAGTGGTTTGGGTACCTGGTCACATCGCCATATATTATATGTTAGGGCATGTACTTCAGTCTCAGTAGTTTAGTGATTTGGCAGTTCTAACTGGACACTGTCCGAACAGGATTCATGCTGTAAGATTAAATATCTTATCGGAAGCCAGCTGCATTAGCTGTTTGGAAAATGGTGAGATAGAATCATCTCAACACTTCCTTCAAGAATGTTCCGCTTTTGTTAGATCAAGGTAAAAACACCTTGGATTTCATAATTTCAGACATGCAGGTGAAATAGCGGAGTTTGAAATAAAAAATTAAGCAGACTTGTGACGGGTGCAGGGCGTTATTGTATAACCAACTATAGGAATTTTTCGTATGCCTTTACAATGGCCTGAACATAAAATCCAATTGTGATCGACCACCATGCTGAGGGATCAGCCATCTAACCTAACGTTAAGTCTACTCTGAAGTGTAAATGCTTTAACAGCAAACAAATTTTATTTTTTTTAATGCTGCAATTTTTGTGAAATTTTATTTTCTGATTAGTCTTACGATCATTACACGTATTTATCTACAGTAATAATATTTTTTGTTTTTGGATTTGAAACAAATTCAAGTACTTTTCTACAAATTTTGTGAAAAAATATTTTCTTGATTTCTGCATAAAATTTGGGCAAAAATATTGTGTGTATTTTACATTCACAAAGATTTCAAGGTTTCATTTTCTTGTTGGCGTTTAATATTTTGACAGCAAAAGCCTTTTTATATTCAGCAAATTTCTTAAATCGAAAATAAAATATTTTTTTTTATTCTCACTTGAATTAAATATTTGAATATGCATACATATTTATATACATATATACATGGCTGCTTAAGCTAATGTAGTTCCAGAAAATTTTGCCAGAAAAATAATCATTTTTCTATTATAAACAATTTAGTTTCGGCTTTTCGGCGAAAAAAAACTTCCAAATACAAAAGCTTAATGCTCATTATGTACTCATGAATATGTTTAACGAAATACATGATCTACTATAATCGAATTCATTCAGCAAAACTGTGGTCCGCCCACAATATTTTCTTACTGTTAGCGAAGGCATATGCCTTATGGTTTACGAGTTTATTGTTGAGCAATATTTGTAAATATTTACCGCATGTTGTGCGTCATTCGCGCCCGAGCACAATCCCTTTCGATCAAACAGGTGGCGCTGCTGCGTGGACTAATGAATGGACGGCTATTAAAAGCCTTCTTCCTTTGCACATACATACATACATATATGTATGTATAAATAATACGCTTGACGAGCTGAGTCGCTTTAGTCATATCTTGCTCTTGATTTTTGAGATATCTTTCCGAATTTTTCATCGCTTTTTTCTTTATGAAACTGTAAATTTGTCAGAATCTCTCAAGCAAACTGATCGATCAAAAAACGTTCTTGTATGTAAAACTATTTTAATTGACGAAATATTGTCATGAAAATTGGCATGAAGTATTTTCTAATGCAATGCTATAATCTCCGATCAAATTGTTCAAATCGTACGACTATAGCATATAGCTGCCGCACAAAATAATCGATCAAAATTAAGATAAGAAACTTTTTATAACCTTTTTTGTTGCAATTAAAATTGTTTTCTTGTTTTAAACACAAAATTTTATTTTGTAGCACTAACGGTATTTTATACATGTATTAAGTAGCGCTACAAATGGGTCTACACACACGCATCTGAAATGGGTTTGAGTGTTCAAAAATGTGTGCCTTTCAAATTGCTCGACTCGCGTTCATTCGATTTGGCTGATTGTGTGTCGCTGCGATTGGTGTGTGTATGTGTGCTTGAGTGTGCGTGTCAGCGAATTCGAAATTTTGAATTATGCCGTGCTATGTGTCTATGTGCCAATTTCGGTATTATTTGGGCGATGAAAAAACAAAATGTCGATTTTTGTTTTCACTAGGCATAACTGTGTTTATAACGCTTTAGCAAGTTATGCAGGTTATTCGCTGCAGCGCAGATTTTCGACGCATTTTAGAAATTGTAATAAACTTATATGTGTGCCTAATCGTTTGTGCTTGTATTTGCACATGCATGCACCGCTTAGCTACACGCTACTGTTGCTGCGAGATTTTGCAAAAATTGCGTACATTTTAGATAGCCCATTTTGGTGTTTATAAATTTTATTGCTTAATATCCGGTGGAGCATAAAAAGTCATTTCAGTTCCAGCGCAAAATATTCACCATTTGATTTTTCTTTTTTTATTTTTTTCTATCTTTCTCTACTTGAATGTATGTATAATTTCCAATCTCTAATCTGTAAATATATGTACATATAAACAATACTTTTTCACAAATGAATGTGAATTTTGCAGCTGCCGACTGTTGTGGGCTTTCAGCAATATTTAATCCCCCCTCCATTCGAAAATTCTGTCAGCTGTTATTTTTAGATTTCTTAGTGGGACTTAGCGAAAAGTAGAAATGAAAAAATATTTTTTCTAATAAATCTTTTGCCGGCGTTGGAAACTCAGTGCGGTAAATATAATTGTAAACTAAGAACAAATAAATATAAACAACAAAAATATTCGAGTAAAAAGCTGCCAGCTAATTGGCATTGAACGAACTAATTACGCCAGATGTTGCTTTTCGTCCCAAATATTTCCATGACGAACAATGCAGATGCATGAAAATGTGTTCATATGTATACATATATATGTATTTATATATATGGTATATATTTATTGTACAAGCGCATATATATGCTTATAAATATTATATATTATATATACACATATTCATTTCATTTGGTTATACATTGTCGCTCTGCTCCAACCGGTTGCTAATGGAAGTGTGTACAGGAAAACTCGCTATAGTGAGATTTTTGTAGCAAACTAGTAAAGCAGCTTAGGCAAACTCCACTTATCGCTCGCCATAACATAAACGCAATTTGCAACTGCTAAGCCAAATTAACTGCGCGTGGCTTCTGTTCAAGATTCCAGCGAACTTTAAAGAAATTCGCACTCACAATGTGCATCATTATATATTGATTTTATATTTTTTGTTGCATAAATAAAGTGCATTTCAATTTATTTCTCTGAAACGTCTCCAATAAATAATCACTCATACGCCCCGCAACACCGTGTGCAGCTTATTCGTGTTGTTGTGTGAATGCGCCTTTGGCGGCGATTCGATTATTTTTAAGAATAAAAAAGAAAAAAAAATAAAATGTTCCGACGGCGCATTTATAAATTCTCTAATTAAAGCCAATGAATTATTTTGTTGACAGGCTGCATTGTTGACGGCCGCATAACTGTATTGAGAAAGTCAAATTACTCTAGAAATTTTTGTTTTTGGCTTTAGTGAACTTTTGCAGTAGTCAAAGTATCGTTGGATTATCAGTGATATGTCACTAAAGCTTCCATCATTCGAGCTGTATAAATTTATTTTTCTGAGAATTATTGGTAAAGAGAAAATGGAGTGAGACAGCCTCAAAGTTTACCGGATGTGCTTGAATGAGCAATTGATTCGTAACTAGTTGTGAAAATGTCTTGAAAAAGTCTAAAAAAAAAATGTATATCTATATTCATATCTATAGTTCTTATCTATATATGTACATAAAAGAAAGTTGTTGTTATTTACACCATTTATAACTCAAGAACGGCTGAACCGATTTGGCAGAAAATTGGGGGGGAAGTAGCTTAGAACCAGGGTAAGGACATGGGATACCTTTTATCTCTTTATGTCAAAATTTAATACAACTCATAAATACAAAAATTATATTTCAAATCATAAGCATTTGTTCAAAACTCATGTTTGTAGGAATCATTTGAATATACCTTTTCTAACAGATTCTTCCTCAAAAATAATACAATTGCTAAGTATTTGTAATAGTAGAAAAGAACTGCAACCAAATACGCAGTGCATTGGATTATAACTGGCTCAGTAATCAGTCGTTGAGTATTTATTATACAACACGCATACAAAAAGACTGATGTCATAACCTTTCCATCCGACTTTTTCTTCTTTCCACGCCTGAGAACCGGCTTATCATGTGCAGTTCATTAGAATGACAGCCGATTGAACTCCAGTGACAAATGATGGAGCTATTTATGTTTCTATTGTCACACACCGACGCAAAAATTCGGTTTTATTACGATTACAGAGTGCTCAAACACTTCTCAGAATCAGTTATTCGTTGTTTTTATTGGATTATGAAATTGCGAGGCACCCACTTTGCACATAGCTTTCGAATCTTTAGAGCATCATTGTCCTCGGTGCTCAATTCGCCTGTTTCCAGCTTAGCAAATGTCTTTTCAACGGTGGATTTCCCTGAGCTAAAATTCAACAGTATTTTCCCCAAAAAAGCAATGCTTTATTAACACACGAAATGCTTTGTGATCAATTTTTTTGTAAACTAACACAAGCTGCTTCACAAAAATGCTATATCTTATTAACTAATAGTTATAATCTAACTAATAGAAATCATATAGATGGTAGTAGTAGTATTATCTATATATCAGCAACAGTGAAGCGTGGACGGGTCCTCTAGTGCTTTTATAAAAAGTGTTCAATGAGGAATAACTGGAAGACCGTAGGAAATAGCGTAGATTAGGTCTTCTTCGATATCATAAAGAAGAACTAAATACACTAGGCAATAGATGGCTTCGAACCGCAGTTTAAAGCGCAACTATGTTTCTATTCTTTGGAGAGAGGAGAGGGTCATGTTCAAACTAAAGCCTGGTAAAGGAGCTCCCCTTTATCTTAACTTTATAAAGATTATGAACCAATCAGTCTAAACTTAATCCTTCTGCAGACACTTGGAAGTATTCTAGATCTCTAGGTTTGGGACAATATTTCTTCGGTTAACCTATCAAAAGCTTAACCCGTCTCTACTGAGACTGCACCTCACTCGTTAACTCTAGAATATAGAGAAAGGCCTGGAGTATAGTAATTATATCCTGCAGGTTGGCGCTAACAAGAACTCCACAGAAGAGTGTACTGGCACCGCTTCTGTGGACTTTTCTGTGGACTAAACTCGTTAGCCTATGGCGAACGCATAGCTGTGCTAAATACGGGTAAGTTCCTACACACTAATAGTGGCGTGATGAATGGCGCTTTGAAAGGCATGCACTAATGAGCAATATCAGCTATGGATATGGTATTCTTGTGTGGGAAGAGTTAAGAAACATATGACTTGTTTTTATGCATTGTTGTTACACATTTGTGTCGGTGAAGCCAATCTTAGTTTAAGGTACCTTGGTGTTGTAAACCTATGCCAGTAAAATCTCTTACAGGAAACCGTTGAAGCTAATACAAAGGCTCGCTGCTATCTGTATAACGAGTGCGTTAAGAACCATTCCAACGGCTGCACTTCAAGGTTTATTGAACCAGCCATCAGCTTCAAGATTGGCAGTGCTTAGTGAATTTTCCACAAGAACTTTCGGAAATAGCTCGATAGACACCGATTCAGTGGATAAGATAGACCATATACCCTTGTGCTTTATCTGGAAAAGAGTAAGAGTCAAGTCACGCCAAAGAGGGTGGATGGCGCTGAGGCATGCGACTCGGCGGCGGAACTTACAACATCAGTGCGAACGGATAAAAAAAATAGTCATAGGATTTCAGACGCCCCTTAAAGCTTCCGAAATACTGCAATATCTTCTCGGCGGAAATCTTTGGGGTCAGGAATGCTGCTGAAATAGCTAACAACGCAGGAAATAATATCAACACAAACGCGATATAAAAGCGATAGTTAAAGACTCTGTATAATCTGTATAATCTGTCCAATATAATCTGACCTTACATTGCGTCAGAGAATATCTTCAGAAGCATGGAAGTAGTACAATTAGTTTAGTACGATTACACTTGTAGAAAGTGCAGACAAGCGGGCATGACAGAGACGCTGGAGAACCGCATTTGTTCATGTCCGACCTTATCTCGATCTCGACTTTAATAGTTAGAGAGAATAAAGTTTCACAGTTTAAGGGGCTAGAGTAAGTATCAGAACTAGATATTAAGTATTTATAAAACTTCGCAAAAAGAGTTGACGTCCGCCACGACGTAAATTTCAGCTCGAATTAATATTGCACCGCCATCTGACATTTTAAAGAACTAAAGTCTATAAATGTATGTATGGCATGAAAGACAGCCAGTGTAACTAATCCTAATCTCAAAATAATTTCGGTTTAAAAATATTTAATTTATTGTTGCAGTATCGAATTTTACTTATTATTTTGGGACTAAAAACTAGAATTTTAAATAATTTTCGTATTAAAAATAAAAATTTCCGACACAATAGCAAATTAAAAATGTAACTTTTAAAGTTCGAAAATTTAGTTTCTAAAAATTGAGAATTTAATTCGCCCATTACTGCTCTAGCTTCCTCTTGTTTTTCAAAAAAATGTCAAAAATTTTCCAGAGACAGTTTGGAAAATTATATATTCCAAATACATAATTAAAAAAAATATATATATTTATAATAATATTATATTAATATAAAAATTATAAAAATATTAAAATAATATTATTTTTTAATATAAAAATATAAATTTGAAAAGCATTGCTTCTAAAAAAATTTAATTTGCTTCTTTGGCCAGCTGCCACATGCATTGCAATCTTTACACAAACAATTTATCTTCTAAAATCCATTCGTCGCGAACGCTGTTTGAAATATTTTTTATGCTACAAGAACAGAACGAAAATTAAAATATGCCATAAAAAACAAATAAATAAATAAACATATTATCAAGTTTAAACCGTCGCGAAAACTGTTTGTTTATCAAATTTTACTTGCTACAGCGCAATTTCATATAGTTTTATATTTTTTTAACGTTTTAAATGTACTATATACGCCTCGATTCCAACCAGTTCAGCAATTATTGTTTGTTGGTGTGAAATGATTTTTAATGCCAAAATAGCCATCAAAGCAGCGCGGCTATATTTCGCCTTCAACTTCGCACGATTTTGCTTTTGTTTATTTAAATACTGCTAATCTTCATAAACACTCCAAGGTGAGAGGAGGCGAATGCCACTAGCATTGCACTAAATAAATATTTATACACACATATATGTAGTATGTACATATATTCTAAGCTAACAAATTTTCGAATGTATTTTTGGAAATACCAAGTCTTACCAAGCGAAAACAAGCCATAAAAGAAGATGAATTAAAACATTTTGTAAATTCGGACATTCCAAGAAGTGCTTAAGACGCCCAATACCCTTAGCAAAGGGCTGCTCTATGCACAGCGCACAGCAAGAATAAGTGTTAAGGGGGAGAGTGAGTGAAAGAAGAAAATATGTGGAAGTCTCCATACCCGGTTCTTATGATTTTATTGCTGAGTTTGTTTGTACTCGAATTTGCTTGAAGGCTAGACAAGTCAATACTAAATGCATTGAGTGTATATAAATATAATTGGCAATATGTTTGCAATAAATATACAATAATATATAATAATAAGTGGTCATACACTTAAAATAGAAACAACTTGAATTGCTCGTAAACACGAAAGAGCTAAATTTGGATGCAAACGCATGCTTCTCAATTATTATTATAGTAAAGTGTGGCAATGTGCCTTTTTGCTTCAACGCAAAGCAGCAACTGATGTTGGAAAGGCTTGTGGCATTTGATACAAATTTTCATAAATTTTGCTTGAGTGCAATGGAAAATTAAATGCACGCACACATGCACATTACACAGGTTACTATCTACATTTCGAAAACGGGTTAGATAGGGCGTATAAGCAACTAATGGGAAACAACTACAGTTTTGCTTAGTCTTAAACAGCCACCAAGCGTCACTGTAGCAGCTGGACATGGGAATAGCAGTACAGGAGAGACCAAAAAAGCAAAATTATTTAACGGCACTCGAATAATTGCTGAGTTTACATTCTTAAAAGCTCTACATACATATGTATATTTTTGACGTGGTTGAAAATGACGTGATCTGTCTAAATTTGAGGCGCCCACGCGCCAGAACAGCAGCCAAGGCTGTGAATATGTATACCAATGGCTGTATGTGCAATTGTAATGCAAATGTCAGCGTGCCGTCAAACGCGAACTTGAACATGGCGAATACGCGAAGGCAAACGGTGGCCGCTGGCCGCGCGAACTGCCAAAATAAACTGCGCCAAAATGCAAACGAGCAGTTGTTAGTGACTTATTTATTTTATTTTGTTTTTATATTTGTGCCACGATTTATAATTTTTTATATATTTTTTTTCTACAGAGCCATTATTTTTTTATTATTTTCTCCTATACATGTGAGCTCGTCATTAAATTAGCGCTACTCAAATATGTTTTTCGACTGTTTGGGAATGCTCTTTTCGATTGAAATAAGCTTTTTAATGTTTCACATAAAATATTATTCTGTTTATAGTATTTATTTCCATTAAATGTTCACCGAGTGAGCAAAGTATAGGCTAATCCTTCATATATTCAAAGACGTTGATATTTTCAATACTTTTTTTTTGACAATATTCAACAATATTTATTTTCGCAAGAACGTGAGGCCTGAATGTATTTTCTGGATTTACCTAAATTTGTTATAATAATTATGCCAGTATGTTTCTAGCACGCCGAAGGCAACATCGGTGACCCCATACAATATATAAATATTGTTAGCCTGATGAGCGGGGTTCAATAATTTTTGAGATATCAATCTGAAATTTTGCACAAGTCTTCTTCTTCGCACGTATTATAGCTGCTCATTTTTGTTGGAATTGCTGATATCGGATCACAATTAAATATAGCTGCCATACAAACTGAAACATCGGATTTAAGTGTTTGTATGGAAAACTTTTCTATTCGAAAAGATATCTTCACGAAATTTAGTTTTTAGTATTATCTACACTATCATATAATATACTCAGAAACTGTTCAGATAGAACCACTATAACATACAGCTGCCAAACAAACTAAATGATTGTGATTAAGTGCTTGTATAGACAAATTTTTTATTTGATTAGATATCTTCACGAAATTCGGCGTGGATTAACATCTAAGGCAGTAATGCAGTCTCCGAAGAAATCTTGCAAATTGGCTCACTATGGCATGTGGCTGTCATACAAATTGAGCGCTCAAAGTTATTGTAAGGAAAGATTTGCATTTCCGTGCATTCTAAGTGAACATATTTTCTAGTTTTTATTTACTAGCTGCCATTTTGTTATTAAACGTAATGTTATTTTGACAAAATCTTATTTACATGCAATCATAGAAATTTTGACAGCACAAAGTCTTCATTTTACCGATTAATTTCACGCACAATTTCTCAACCAAGAAGAAGGAGAAACTTTTGACGTGTGAATTGATAAACAGACAAATGGCTCATCACGATCTGCGGCTAACAAGTTGCCCGCTACTAACAAGTCACTCACACACTTTCACCGCCCACTCACTTCCCTTTGCACTTTGGCGTTGTAGTAAATATTTATGCGCGAAAGCCAAACAACGCCCACAGGCTACACACCTACACACACACGCACACCTAGATACATACATGCATTGTTGTAAATAAGGCCACAAACAAACAACAAACATTGCCGCTGCTCAGACTCATTTATGATCAATCGTTGTCAGCTGTGGCTGCACACGATGAAATATGTGATCGCGTGGGCCACCGCGAATGGTGTAAGAGAAAGCATAGAACGGCAGAAAAAGCAAGTGACAAACAGACGGCAGCCTTCACCGTCGAAAGTGTCAACGCCATCACCTTCACCTCGACAGCCTGCCAAAAGCGCCACGACAAAACTCTGCGTTTCATATACACACATATATACATATATATATATATATATATTAGGGTGTTTTTTTTTTCTTTTGAACCCTTAATTTTTTTCAATTCCGCCACGAAATTTTCTTGGAAATACCCTAAAAAAATTCCTTGAAAATTTAATTCCTTAATATTAGCATTAAGAACTGGACCAAGGCATGTAAAAATTTTCCATAGAAAATACACTACAATCGTGATTTTTTATCTTTAAATTCCTACAGATCAGAGGTCTTTTATGGCATCGCTTTGACTTGTATGCGATTTTCATAGATATTTTATTACGTACCATCTGTGAAAATTCTATAACGCCTTACTTAAAAAGCCAAATATCTCGAGAAGTATTAATGATAGCGATTTTGACCTTAGACTATTTTTGTAGCTAATAAAATTTCCTACAAGTTTCTCCTGATCGGTTTTTCTGTAGCTCTTGTCATTTACGGGATAAATACAAAAACAAAACACCCTAATACATATGTATATATATATACGCTAATATATATATTTGTTTGTGTTTCGCTGTTCATGCTTTTCGTCGTGATTTGCTCACGTTCCTCGCCTTCGCCAATTGTTTACGCCGCCTGTCAAATGGATATTTAGTGTTTTGCTTTTGCTTTCGCATCCGTTTTGTGTTCTAAACGAAAGTCATTGGCGCACAAACACATTCAAAATGCGTACGTACAAATTTACGTCATTATTTCATTTTCGCTAAACGATCGTCTATATACTATAGTTTTTTATATTTGTTCTGAACACTTTTGCATGGTCCGAGGCGTATTACCCGAACACCTCGATTTTCCGTCTACCTACGCCTACAATGTGGCACTTTGCCGCTGTTTCAACTGCTTCTTCTTCTTCTTGTTTCAGTGAGTTTGCTGAAAATATATACTTTTGGATTTTGCTTGTTCGTTTGTTTTGGGGGAAAAGATGAAAACTCGCATTGAACACTTGCGTCAGTTGAGAATTTCACTTCGATCAAGTTAGACACTCGGCGCTGTGGTCACACCAGAGTTCGCAATAATTCCAAAAAATATTTCCAACATCGTTTTAGTGTACAGTTTTTAAGTGTTTTCAAAAATAAAATGGCTGTAAGTGACATTTAGCATATGCAAATACATATATATAGTATATATATGGTGGAAAATATACCGCTTCTTAAGCTGTAAATGCGATTTCTGCTTCAACATCAAAGTCTAATCAAATCAAAGGGTTAAATAGTTCCCGCAACAGCACAAAATTCCAAAAAAAATTTCGGGATTTAATTTTGTTTGCACAGCATTCGATTGGAAGTTATTAAAAATTAAGAAATTGTTTTGATTGAATCACTATAACATATAGTTTTCATACAAACTGAACGATCGGAAGCTAATGTTTGTATGGCAAACTCTTTCATTTTACGAGATATCTTCACGAAATTTCGTATAAGTTACTTTCTACGGCAATATTGCAATATCTAAAGAGATTGTTCTAATCGAATTACTATAGCATATAGCTGCCATACAAACTGAACGATCGGAATGGAGTGCTTGTATGGCAAACTTTTTCATTTGACGATATATCTCCATAAAATTTGGCATGGGTTATTGTCGAAGTTTAATTAATATTTATTTGTATAAATGATTTATAGAAGAAATTGCATATAACGCTTGCAGCGCACACACACACACAAACACACAACCGTTTGTAGAAATGCAATAAAATATTTGCATTTGCAATTATGGCGCTTTTCAATTATTAATTAAATGAATTTAATTGCAACTGATTACTGAATTTATGTATTTCAAAATCATATTTAACAACAAACATGTATACACACACATATATGCACGCACACACATTACATGACATATATAATGCTGGGTACGGAGTAGGACTTAAACCACAACCGTCAATAATTTGCAATTAACATAAAAAAATTATTTAATTATAATTGCAATAGATTGATATAGGTTCATTAAAAGCGTTTATTTGCTTTCGCGCCGCTTTTGTTGTACGTGAGCACACGCTTTGTTGCAGTATTTTAAGCAAAAACTGTTTAAAGACACACGAAACACGTGATACTCGCACAATTTTAGTTAACAAATAATTATAAAGCACGGCGTAAATATCTCAACGAAACACGATAATATTAATTCTATGATTTGTAGGCCCAACTAGCATTTCTTTTATAAAATAACTTAGTAATTTTTGGAATGGCATTATTTTTAGCAGCCGGCTGCTGCTTCCTCGGGTTTCGCTATTAAAAGGCTGATGTGTAAATAGCGGAAATATTTGCTCATATTGCTTTTGTGGTTTTAATTTGTAAATGATGTTTTCTTTTTAAAACTCGAAACCATATTTTGTCCATAAATTTAGAACTGTTGCTTGCCATATTTGCAGCAATAATTGCTAAACGGAAAGCAATAAAATGTACTTCCGTTAAGCTTAAAAAACAAGAAAAATATAATTTCACAGTTTACGCGATAAAGCCCATTTACCAAACCAAACCATGTTTTAATTTTTTTTGCCACATAAAACTGATATCAAACTGAAACTGAGCAATAATATGTGGATGAAAAGAAAATGGCATGTCCAGCCTTCCTTTAACATTTCCCGGAAAGAAATCCAGCTTAGAGTCCAGCATATACTACTGTGATCAAATTGAAAGGTGAATTTTTTTGAATCCGCTCCTGCTGCAATACACTTATGCCAACGAAATTTCCAGTCACCATAGCACTTTGAAAAATCCTCCATCGTGATGGCATCAGAGCCTTCTTCGATTTAGCCTTTAATCCTCAATTGAGTCAAAACGGTGTCCTCGAAGTGGTCATGTGAGTTTGCTTAATAGACAGACGAATGCGGTGGTTGCGGTATTTATTGATCTATAAATATTCCCTCTATAATTCGTGCCACGTTGAATGTGGGGAATTTCTCTTCCTGTAGTACAATACTTATTTTCTGAACGATTTAAGGACTTTTGCACTGAGAGTCCGGCACTATATAGGACGAATCTGTCGGCCGAAAACAAGTTTGGATACTGGGTGCTTGGACTAGGTTGTAATGTCTTTTATTTGAGTCAAAAAAGTAACAATCACTTACATGATCCTTTGGTTCGGTTCAATAGCTCTAACTTTAACATGAACAAGTTTTTTATTGAACCTAGCGACATGGTCCTTCTCTTAACTTGAACTCCCCGCTCCAGATAGCTCTGTTCCAGCACTAACGTACAAAAGACCATTTCCTACATATTTTAATCTCTCAGAGAGTGAAGATACTTCCGAAACTCCATACATAATTCAAACGGGCTGCTCTAATCCCCTTTCATGGAATACAGTAATTGACGTGAAAGTAGCACAATTGCGGAGAATTCTGACTGATATTTACATGCGCTCCCTCAGCTGCATGACAGCGCGTTTGGATTGCAGTGAACTCATTATACCCTGAGTTGGTTAATATTAAGTAAGCAACAGAGTTTGTAATATCCAGAACTTTTTGGGATATCGAGCTGAAACTTTGCACACTCCTTTTTCTCCCCAAGAAGCAGCACATTTGTCGACAATGCCAATATCGGACCACAAAAAAATACACCTCTCTTACAAACTGTTCGATCAAAATATAGTCTTGCAAGGAAAGCTTTTTTATGTGACACGGTATTTTTACTTTACGATATTTGGCATAGATTATTTTCTAAAGCAGTGGTACAAACTTCGAATATATTGTTTATATCGGTGGACTAAGGCAAACAGACGTCATGACTGTCATAAAAAGTGATCGATCAAAAGCAATATAAAATCTCTATATAAATCTATTTTCCTGTTTAAGTAACTTCAATTCGAATTCGAATGATTTCGATTCAATGTGGCTATAAAGGGTTAGCAAAATGTTGTCCCTTGGATGTAAACCATTGGCAGGTTGGATTTTCAGAATCAGCTATAAATATAGTTGCTATAAAAATATGCACCTGTGTAGAGTATCATTGATTCGGTGCAGCCGAATTTAACTGTTTTTCTTGTTTTGACTGAAATTTAATTACCGGTGGTCAACTAATAGGCATATATAAAAAAAAAAAGTATACCATAAAATCTGGTATAAAAATCCGGGAAAACAGCGACGAAGCGAATAATTGAAATGCGGTTGAAAGCAAATTTGTGTTTAATTGAATACGTTGCGCTCACTTTTTCCGCCGCAGCAAAGTGAAAAATGTTTCTCTTCTGTGAAGTGGGAACATAACGAAGGGCAGAGTGTGTGTACGGAGGTGCGAATGACAATGATTGATATGGTTTTTCAGCAACTCTGATATAACACGATATTAAAATGCAAAAAATCATCTCTTAAATACTTCTGTTTATATAAATAATACAAGTGCTTACAGAAAATAGAACAATTTAAAAAACTTCGTTTTGGAACTATGGTACAAAAATCTTCTTCAACGTTTCATATTACTGGGGTGTTCGTTTAAACTTCTTCGCCTAAAATTGTGTCTTGAAGACGACGAAATCTCTTAACTTACGAAATCTGTATAAAAACGGCTTCCGCTAGCCACTACTTGGTTCACTTTTTTGCTGGTTGATTGGCGTAAACCTTTAAGATACTCCCAGAGAAAATAATCTAGAAGCGTTAAATTGCATGATTTTGATGGTCTTTTGACTGGACTATTTCTCGAAATTAACGAGTCGCCAAACTTTGCACGCAATGTGTTCCTGTTGAGACGTGAAATATGAGGTGGTTCACCCTCCTGTCAGAAAATAAGATCGTCCGCATCGAATCATTTCAAAAGAAATAAGATATAGCTGATGCCGCCATACCTAGATTCACATCAAACGGTAAATTTTTGGGGACACAATTGCCTTTCCTGAACCACACGAAAATTTTACTTACTTTAATGGCGACAATTTTGTTTGTTGACAGAAGTGAGCCTTAGCTGAGAAGATGATTTTTTGATAAAAACTTAATGTGAATTTCTGAATTCTGTGGAAAAATGTTTGAAATTCTTTTTTGGGATCGGATTACTATAGCATATACCATGTGTACCGGTATGAAGTGATCGTTAAAATACAAATATGTTGGTAGAGAACATCTGTTGTGAACGAGCCTCAATTTTTTGTTTGGTTGGCATGACACCAGTCAAACATATTTAATAACCTTTAATAACCTTCATTGAACAAACTAAATCAAATTTTTTCATTGTGTTGAAAATATCAAATTTTGTACCGAAAAGTGCTGATTTGCAGAAAGCATTAATTTTTTGTTTCCATTTGATGAAAAGTCCTGCAGTCTCGCATTGAATTTTTGTCGAGGTGTATGGTGATCAAGCTTTGCTGTGAGAAATGAAGAACGGGGAAGACCACCAAATAAATTTTAAGACACCGAACTGCAATCAATATTGGGTGAAGATGATACTTGGAGTCAAAATCAATGATGGCTGCTATTCGATATTGCTCAACAAACAATTTCAGACCGTTTGGAAGCTACGGGAAAGATTGAAAAATGTGGAAAGTGATTGCCACATGCATTTTATGAAAGGCAAATGGAACACCGAAAGAAACACTTGTGAAATTTTGTTTCATAAACATGCAAGAAAATAAGTTTTACATCGAATTTCACCGGCGATGAAAAATTTATTTATTTTAAAAATCCTGTATAGAGAAAAGTATGGGTTAATCCAGCACAACTATCAATATTGACTGCACAAAAATGGTCGATTCGGTAAGAAGGCAATACTCTGTGTTTGGTGGGGTCAGAAGGTTGTGGTATACTATGAGCTTCCAGAGCCTGGCGAAAATATTAATACTAATTTCCATAGATAAAAACTAATCAATTTGAACCATATATTCATCAAAAACCCACCAAAATTGGCCTAAAGACACAGCAAAGTTATCTTGTTACACGACAATGCACCTGTCCTCAAAGCAAAATTGATTCAGGTTGCAAGCAAAGTACTTGGTTGACAGCTGCTAACCCATCCGCCGTATTCACTAGACTTGCCACCTTCCGATTACTATTTGTTTACATCGATGGCTACAACATTCGAGAATATATTTCACATCAGGTCACTATATCATATAGCTGACATCAAACTGAACGAGCAGAGTCAAGTTCTTGTAAGGAAACTTCTCTATGTGTGTAGGATATTCTAGTTTAGGTGTAACCGAAGTTAATATTTTTTCTTTTTTGTTGCTTCTGATTACAACACACTGTTGTTGTGCTGTTGTGCCTCACGTATGTTTGCCTTGCACAGATTGTAACCGCGAATGTTGAGCGAAATTTCTATCACAGACAAGATAAAAAAATTAAATGCTAAAGTGAATATTTGCGAGCGCAAACAATGCAAACGAAGGCGCTCAAAAGTAAAATCCATTAAACAGTGCCCTTTGTCGGGAATTTCGCCAATTATTGCTGTGCCGCTTTGTGTCGAAAATGTTTTGAATTTTTGTGAAAATCGAATTTTTTTCAATTTTATTTTCAACACATTTTATTGGGATTTTAGCGAAATTGCTCGTCAATTTTCATTTCACATTTTTGGCTTTCGCCACGCTGCTTCTTCGTGCGAGGCTCAAGCGCAAAAGTACGTGGTGCCGTGGTGCGGGGGTGCTGCGCGCTGTGTGTGTGCAGTTAGGAATTTATCGCCATTTAGTGAGCCCTCTGTGTTTAAGGCAATTTAAATTCGTTTATTTCCTCTCTGTCTCAGCTTGCTTGAATCGCTTGATCTCATTTTCATTGACTTGATTTTGTGGTCAGAGTAACAAGTGTGCACACATGCATTTGCGACAATTATAACGCTGGCATCTTGCCACATCTAATTTGGGTTTGCATGAAAGCGAAAAGAAAGGCATTAAAAGCTTTGAAAAACACATATAAAATAAAATATTTATTATAACACACATACATAAGAATATTATAATTAAAATATATAATTTACATATATACATATTGTCACCAAAAATGCAAAATAATGTAACATCACTTTTCATAAGTTTATAGGCGAAGAAAAAACGTTATAAAAGAAACCACTCATATTGAAACCAAATTTGAGTTTTCGTTATAAAATGGTTATATATAGGTTATAAATAGTTAGATATCGGTAATGGTATAAAATGGTTACCATTGGGTATATATTGGTTATCTATTGGGTATAAATCGGTTATATCTGACAGGTGAAACATGTGTTGAATCTAAGAAATGAAAAACGCAACTTCGATTTTTTTGATGATGCGTTGTTTTGCATATTAAGTGACGATATATAATATATGTATATGCATATATAATATAAACAAAATCTATATAAACACTTGTTTACTATTTGCAGTAACTTTTAAAATGTTGTTGAATTTTCCGCTATTATTTTCCTTTCCATTTTATTGCTCTAGTTTTCAAGCAGAAAAAAATTGGAATGAAACAACGCTTTGTGCCTAAAATAATCATTTCAAGTTTTTACAATTTTTTCTCTAGGCCAAACGTTCTTTTAGTCATGGAAATATATATTGATAACAAATATTTTCGCAAACAAAGCATGAAATGCTCGCTAATTTTCAAAATATGAAATGGCCAATTACATTTGTCTTTGTAACGGCGAATTGATCTCTGACCCATAGCGAAGGCAAATAATTGTTTTGTAGGGATATATTTAGACGCATTCGCTCGCGCGCAAATATGTGCAGTATTGCCATTTGTAAACTTTTTCAAACACTCGCATTTATATACCATTCTTTCGTTGTTTGTCTTATACTGTTTTATGTTCATGCTTTTTGTTTGCAAACATAAATATTTTTGACAAAAGTTCGGAAACGGAAAAAATGCTTACTATGTTATATATTAAAAACATATACGATATACATATACATATGTATATGTTTATAATTGATGAATGTAATCTGGTGGCTAATAGATGACTCCTCTTTAAGGGGAGAGCCTGCCTTAGAAGCTTAAAAAAATCGATGTTTTTATTTTTGCTTAAGTCTCTTTAAAAATAATCTAAGAATATGTCCCTAGAGTTATAGATGGGAATTCGAAATATTTTCGAAGCTAGAAGGGAAATAGTGACCGAGCGTCTAGCAGATATATTAGCGCTTGGGCAGAAAGCGAAAACTTTGACGCGTGATTTCTCGACTTTTCATTTTTACGAATTTTCTTAATTGGCGGACAAAAGTCAAGTTTGAACATATATTTAAACAACACAAAGTAAAATTTTTTTGTTCAAAAACCACTGTTTTTTTAATTTAAGTCAAATTATTAAAAAATATGAATCTCTTTGAATTTTTCGTTTCCGATAGAAATTGCGACCTGCTTCCTGTCCGCCGTCCGACAAATGCACATGCGAGATGCATCGGGCAATTGCTTCCCAAAGGCAGAATATCAAAGATTTCGTATCAAAAAATTTTTTGAATGATGTTTAAATATATAACTATAAGCCCTCGAAATTTCGCTTTAATACATTATTTCTTTCCCTCTCAAAAAAATCCTCAAAAATCGATTTTTTAAGCCCCTAAAGCAGGCTCCCCCCCTTAATGTTTGGCTAACAAGTTTGTCATAGTCACAATACAATGTGGCGCATATTATTGTGGTGAAACAATTTATGAATTTCCTGCTCTCCAAACTGGTCGTTCACGATGAATTGCTTTACGTAGACGCCTCAAAATGGCCCAATAGTGCACAATTTGATCGTATCGAATGAATTTCAGATGAGTTAAACAACGTTAGTCAAAGTGAGCGATCAGCAGCATCTTGATTTTTGACCGAATTGGACGTGGTTTTTCGGTGTCGGCTCTTTTTTGCAGCGCTATTCGCTAGTTTGTTGGGCAGTTTCGCCATATATTCCAAGTAATCTCCACCAGTTGTAACATACTTAAGCCAACGGTTATTCCACTTCTCGAAGCATTTTTCATAAGAACTTTTTGGGAAATACTTCAGTTCCTTCAGCAAATTTTGTTTTATCTCTTCGATCGACTGAAAACGGGTTCCACGGAGTGGCAATTTTATTTCAGAGAACAAGAAAAAATCCCACGGAGCCAAATCAGATGAAAATGGTGGTTGATTGATGGTATTCATTGTGTTTTTGGCTTTAAATTCGGTCACATTCATGGCTCCATGCGATGGTGCGTTATCGTGTAAAATCCACAAGTTGTTCTTCCACAATTCTGGCCGTTTTTGGCGGATGTTCCCTCGCAAATGACGCTTTTCGGCCAAATAAAACTCCTTAGCTAATTCAATCCATTCCTATGATTGTTGACTTCTTTGCATGTCAAACTAATTAACCCATGACTCATAGTCGTCACAATGCTCTCCATGACTGTGGGATCGGAATTCGCACAATCAAGCATGTCCAAAGAGACCTGTTTGCGGCACGCTTTTTGAAAAAAATTCAGCTTTATAGGGACGAGTCGGATAAGAACGCGTTTCATACCAAAAATATTGACCAAAATCATTCGAACGGACTCGGGGGAAATGTCGAGCTTTTTTGCAATCTCTCTCACACTTTTACAGACGATTACTTCTCTTTTTTAATATTTATAGTACGTCAGTTTTAGAGGTCGAGGATCGTCCGTAACGAGGCATTTCTTCAACGATCTTTCGAGCATCTTTGAAGGATTTGTGAGATTTGAAGAGATGTTGTGTTCCTCTCCAATCTCTCAGCTGCCAACTCGAAGATATTCAAGCACTGTTTCTTTAATATTTTCGAACTTATTCTCATTAACAGAGGTGGATGGACTCAAATTTCTTGAACTAGTCCGGGTTAAATTTGATCACATATTTTAGGTTAGATTAAAACCCAACTGCTGCCCAATACAAAATATTTCCGGTTTAAATACAAAATATATTTGAACAAAATGACCCTTCCAACGGCAACTACAACATTTTCCTTGTTTTTATTGTTTCGATATATTCGAATTCAAATGACGGATCAATATTCCAATTAACATTTAAACAAAATTTTACTGGATTAAATTTTCAAATTTTTAAAGTCAAAGTCAAATGCTTAGTCAAATACCATGAACTTTGCATGACTCACGGTATACACGTTGTGGCATTATATGTGTTTTGACGCTAGAAGGGGAAAGGTCTCATGCGTCACATAATTTAAGTATTAAACGGCTTTTAACCTGATAAACCTTTGTGTAATTGATAGTCCAAACTTTGCTACATTCCAAACACACAAAGTTTGGAAAAATTTACTGTCCGTTGCGTTGTTTTATCTGTTTTTTGCTGAAGGTTAAATTGTGTTTTTATGCGGTTAAATGTTGCATGCCCAGCGTTTGTTATTTTATAACGGAAAACATGATTTTTTTTTCTGGCATAAACGAGTTTTGAAACCAGAATGAGACCATTGTTGTCTAAAACAAATGTTTATTGCTGATTATAGCTAATAAAATGGCAGAGAGGAAACAATAAATGCCATAATTTTTGGGAAATATTCAACAAGGCGATGTCGTAATACAAAAAGTACTTGAAATCTACGCAAATTAGCACAAAATTTCTGTCACTGAAATCCCATGAAGTGCCAGCCATTGGCCCAATTACTACAGTTACAGTTATATTTTTAGACTCACATAGGCACTCATAGGCACATGTGGTTGTAAGCGTATGGCAGAGTGTGTGTATATGCAGATAAGCTGCATTGTAGATTGAGTAAAATGAAACGGCAGGTTTTGGTGTTTTTGTTGCTTGAATAGTTTTTTGTTCTCAGACGTCGAACCCAAAATTTCTGCCTAAGGTCAATGAAGCAATTATTGCCGGAATAAAAACAAACAAAGGCATGCCATAAGACAAAAGCATCGGCACTGTACTAATTTGACTAAAAGTAGGGTTGTAATGTCGGGTTTGCTACAGGTTTTTTGGTAAATGTGGCGACGTCGCATTAGGTTTCAGCATAGATGGTGCCACCTATTGACTTTAAAATAACTAAGCAGCTGATATTTCTTAAATCCTGCATAAGGTAAAATTTTAGCCGATTTCACCGGCCAATTTTATTAATATGTATATCTCACATAAAAGCAGCAATCCTACACAAAAATTTGAGCATGAACTTTTTATGGTGCTGATTTTCAAGTGAAAATTGGCAATTTTTGCTACCGTATTTGCCTAAGAGCTCAGCTGTTGCATTACAAAAGGTTATGTTATGATATTACTGGACAAACGAACGAATTCAATAGAAGGTATCGAAATACCAGCGCTCGGTAGGTTAAAGTCGAATACAATCACAATGTGAATATGTGATTATCAGAAAAAATTATTAGTTCCCAATTTAAAAGTCAACAGACACATAGAACCACTGTCACAAGGAAAAGGCGTTTGTTGTGGAAAATAATCACATCAAATGTTCAAAGCGAACAATGTGGCGATATTTTTCATTACTCGATTAATTGGAAATGGAAATTTTTGAGTTTAAAATTTTTACAGAAATATGTCTAGCATACAGCGTATAGATGTAGTTGGTTAGTGAACCCCGTAACGTTACTTAATCTATTTTATAACATGTAAATCAGCGCTATGTCTAGTATGTACTCAGTAGCTACTCGAATCGATGAGAAAAGTTCACGATTTAGAAAAATTTTAGGGAGAAGATACGAAATATCCATTTGGGCTATTTTCCTTGCGCACGCAAACTAAAGGAGCATAAAAAATACACGTGGGTAAAGCACGTGCGAAGAGGAGGGGGAACAAACTGTGGGCGCTACGCTATTGAAGTGTGAGCAAATTCACCGCTTGAATTTTATTAATTTTAAGTGATACGGCAAATATATGCAAAGTAACTGATATTACGGTATAAAGTGTTTGTTGTTATTGTTGTTATATCGCTGTTGGAAGGCGATAATTTACACCATTTATGAGTCGAGCACGATACTTGTTTGTTGTAGATCATTAATTTTATTTATTTTGATAAAATGTATGACATTGTTGTTGTTTTTGTTGTTGATGTGGTCATTATTTAAATTTTCGGCGCCACCGACGTAGCCGCGTTGTTATTTACGCTTTGCATTTTAATTAATTGCGACAAATATTAGCTCTCGCAATGGCAACAAAAGCAACAACAAAGACTGTTGGCGGACAAGTGTTGATTTGCAACCACTGACGCAACGACAAGAATGCCACACAACGCTTGATTTATGATGGAGTGCGGTTGCAACATGTTGGCGACGATTTGTAGGGCGTTTTCAATTATATGTGGTATTATTATTTGTTATTGTTGTTTTTGGTTTCCGCAAAACTATGTAAATCAATTTTCATTGATTAAGCGCAACTATTTATTTGTGTGATGCGGCATTAGCTTGTATAGATCAAAGCTGATTGCGTGTGAGCGCTGAAAAGTAGGCTAAAAGTATGGAAATGGATAAAGCTTGATTCATTGATAAATGTAAAGTCAAAGCACACAAACACACACACACATGCGATTTTGTTTCCATATTTAATACCGTTATAATAAGTTACACTCATTCTACTCTTTGCAGCCCCGCAACAAGGAACAAGAACAAGAAGTCCTCAACTGGATCTTCGCTGTGTTGGGCGAGAAAGTACCCGCCGGCCAATACGAAGATATACTCAAGGATGGCATTGTCCTCTGCAAGTTGATCAACAAACTGGCTCCCGGCTCGGTGAAGAAAATCCAGGAGCGTGGCACCAACTTCCAGCTAATGGAAAACATTCAACGCTTCCAAGCGGCGGTCAAGAAATACGGTGTGCCCGAAGAGGAAATCTTCCAAACAGCCGATCTGTTCGAACGTCGTAATATTCCACAAGTGACGCTGTCGCTGTACGCTCTCGGACGCATCGTAAGACGAAATGAGCTTAGCATTTTCATTTCAATGCTCATTCAAATGTCATTTCTTTTGTTTTACAGACTCAGAAGCACCCAGAATTCACTGGTCCCTCACTAGGCCCCAAAATGGCCGAGAAGAATGAGCGCGAATTCACCGAGGAGCAATTGCGCGCTCACGAGGGACACCTCAACCTGCAGATGGGCTACAATAAGGGTGCCTCACAGTCGGGCCATGGCGGTTTCGGCAACACGCGCCATATGTAAGCAGCCGCTGGAGAGTTTCCTAATGTACCTATATGTAGTCAGTTGATTTGGCGTTGTTTTTCTATGTAAAAGCATAAATTTTTTTCTTACTTTTTGTTTAGCTAACTTTTTTAATTGAAAGGGCATTATTTTTGGGGCATTTTCCTTTAGTCATTATTTCTAATATAAATTGTAATAAATAAATAAATGAAATAACTAAAATTTAATACATACACTTTACTGCTTTACACTTTACTCTCCAAAAAATTGGTGTACATCGGATCACTATAGAATATAGGTCAGGCTAGGTTAGCCTGGTAGGTTAATAAGCCACCCATAGATCAGTTGGAGTTTAGATGGAATTTAGTTACGAGATCCATGAGGAGTAGTCATTCTTCAGGATGCCTGCGCTTGACACGAATTTCAATAGACTCTGTGGCCTCACAATCGATGCCTCTTCCAGTGTCTCATTCAGTGGGGTCAGAAAAGTCTTGCTAGTGCGGGATAAGTTTACATGAGAAGCTTCATTGTTCCCCTGTAGCCTTGCTCTTAACATTTCCCGCAGTCTTCTCGATCTGTCAGCCCTATTTGACAGGCATGGGCCGCGACCAGGCAGTGACCATTGAGTATTGGCATAATTTTCTTCTTAAGGCATTTCTGGCCGATATGCCATACGAGGTTACTGCTTTGATTGCTGCTTGACTGTCTACTTAGATGTTGATTTTGGTGTTGCCTGCTGGTGCAATAGACGGTCGCTTCGCGAACTTCGTAATAGGAAAGACCTCTCCTTGAAGTATAATGGAGTGGTTCGACTGCTTAAAAAGCTGGTTTACACCGTGCTTTTTCTGTGTATACTCAGAGCCTTTTTTCCTAACTCAAAATGGGATCATGTAGCCGGAGCTAGCCAAGCCGCCATTGCCCACTCAGCTATGTCCGAAGATTCTATACTATAAGTAAATTCTCCTACAGCCAGCAATCGTTATGTACAGCACAGCGAGCTTGCTTCCATTGGCTTCCGGTACGTGGATTTCCATACGCCTGTCCACCATACTACTACACCGTAGAGCAGAATTTACCCTAAAATAGCTGTATATAATATGCGTCAAGCGCAGGCAGTGTATGAAAGAGGGTGAGAGCCCCCAAGTTGTGCCGAGCATCTGCTTACACGCATATAAGGCATAGGGTTGGCATACAAACTGAATGATCGGAATAAAATGTTTGTATGGAAAACTTTTTCATGTCTTCACGAAACTTGGTATCGCTTAAAGTCTACAGTAGTCCGGTATGAACGGTTCCAACAAATGAGCAGCTGCTTGAGGAGAAAGGACGTTTGCCAAATTTAAGTTTTATATCTCGAAGACTGAGAAACTAAATCGACTCAGCTCGTCACCGTGCCCATTTATGAACATACATATACTGTACACGGCCTCCAAGCTTTCCTTCCTGGTGTTACAAAACTGTGTTGTAAACTTAATATTATATAAACTGCTGAGGGTATAAAAAAGTATTCCCGGTAAACATGAATGTCGAGTCTTAAGATAAGTAGAAATGTTCTTCTTACAAGTTCGCTTAAAGAATTTATTGAATACATATTGCCACTTAAAATTAAGCCACCTACACACAGTTTTGCTGCGAAAAAACTAAAGCAAATAAGTAATAAAATATCACGCTCTACTGCGACTCTGGTTAGATTACATAATAAAATGTTGAATTTCTTCAATCCAGTTCCGGATGCTGCCTTAAATACTCAGCGTTGAAGGTGAATTATTGATTAAATTGTTTGTGTAAGTGGATTTGGGCCGCCACTGCTAAGTGTGTATGTGTGTAACAGCATCGTTTATGGACGGACAATGAAAATAATGTGTTAGGTGTGGCCAGATGTCAATAAAAATAATATGAAAATTTACTTGCAAATAAATAAATAACCATGAACCAGTGCAAAGTGAGTACATGAAAAGCACATCTGTTCACAATTTCCACGCCCACACATGACGGCGAACCTCGAACGTCGTCTTCTCGCGGTGATTTGTTTGCTAATTCACGTATTTTGTTTTGGCCATACCTGTGGCGGTAAACCTGTGTGTAAACACAGGCGGGTATACACATGTAGAGTATGCTTTAGTATGCGCACATTTGCAATTCGGTTTCATCGCTCATGTCGGTTGTGGTATTTATCTAATTTTATTTATGCACTCAATTACAAGCACACCTATACACTCATCCATATAGTTACATTATTACAGTTACCAGGTGCTCGTTCAAATGGCAGGTGCTTTGCACACGTCCGCTTACATTTACTAGTACACACACACACACCTACACAAATCCAGCCGAGCTTACACCGTTGTGCCAGCGTTTGAGCGCAGATTTTCGCTTCTGCAAATACCGTCTAATATAATAATTTATTGATAAAACTTACTACTAACCGCAGAGGTGTGCTCATCATAAACGCAGGCATAAACGTTTCTATGTATATTAGGGTGGGCCAAAAACCCAATATTTTTATATTCTTGTAAAATTTTGCTACAGGATAACGAGACGAGTTGAATCCGGATGTCTGTCTGATGATGATCACCGGCGGATACTGAAAGGACAGCTCGTACAGCTCATCGTTCTATCGAATCCATAATCTTCCGCAGAAACTTTCTATCGAAAACTCGCAACGCCGACTCATCAGATCACAAATCAACCTAAATGCCTCTGCACCATATAGCAGGACGGGAATAATGAGTGACTTAGAGAGTTTGGTATTTGTTCGTCGAGAGCGACTTTACTTCTCAATTGCCTACTCAGTTCGAAGAAGCACCTGTTGGCAAGAGTTATTCTGCGTTGGCTTTCGATGCTAACATTGTTGTTGGTGTCAATACTGGTTTCAAAATAGACGCAATTAGCCTGGTCGGGAGTGCGACGACTGTTTGTTTGATGACAAGAGATATTTCGTGCCAGACCCATCTGCTTCGCTTCCTTATTCAGTTTGGAAATTATTCAGTTGGAGAAATTATTGCACGATAGGGAGTTGCGAGTATACCAAATTCAGAGATAGTGGCATAAAGGTAGCTCCTTTTCGCTATGTCAAAATTGGTATTAAAATCGACGAAGAGTTGGTGTGTCTCGATACAACGGATCTTCTCCGGCTGCCTTAATTCACATATACATATCGGCTAAATGTGAGGTACCTTAAAAATATTGAGCGCGTGTAATGGTTTGTCAAAAAAGTCTTGAGGTATTTTTTATTATTTTAGACTCATGCCCAGCTCTTGACCGATGCTACGGCTGCTACTATGCTGGTCTCTTTCGACCAATTCAGCGATTTTATCACAATTTTCGACGACAGGCCTTCCGGAGCGTGGCGCATCTTCGACCACCTCTACAACACGAAAACGTTGAAATCATCGTTGTGCGGTGGAAATGGAAACTGTATCGGGTCCATAAACTGCTCAAATTTTATTGGCGGCTTGAGATGCATTTTTGCCTTTATCGTAGTAGTACTGTAAAATATGCCGTATTTTCTCTTTATTTTGCTCCATGTTTGCGACGCTATAACTCACGAACGACTTAAAATAAACGACAATCAATAATGTTAGCGCGTGAAATGAGCTTTCCAAAAAGGTATAGCATGACCCGATGCGACGAATAAAACTAGAACTACGCGCTTTTAGCGCCAACTAGCGAAAATACCGCAAGACTTTTTTGACAACCTTTTATAATGTCGGATGAGAACTTGCCCAAGCCCGTATATAGCAAACATCAGGATTTCTAAACATTCGGTTGACTATACTATACTTTACTTTTATATACTATAGATGATGGTATTTTTGGTACCTTAATGAAACTTACACTTACTATTTTTTTCGGGTAAATACTAATCTTATCTCACATATCCTCACATAAGACTTTCAAATTTCACAATATGCCACCCGTTAATATTAATTTTAAGAGCTCATACTTTGCTGGTATTTCTTTCGTCATTTCGAAGCATGTTTTCACGGAAGTTAAGGAAAAAAATACTTTTTTTTTGTCCACCCTAATGAAAACATATGTGTTCAGTTGACGGTAGTTGCCTCCACATTTGATGATTTCAAGTTTTTGCGCACTTTCTGAACGCTTCAGGAATATACATATATATTGCATGTGGATTTAAGTTTTTCTTTTCATGTTTGCTTATAACTGTATAAAAAGTTATTACGTAAGTGCGTTTCGTCTCAAATTGGGCTAATAAGGCCTTCTGAATCTTCTACATGTGTTGTGTTAGTTGGTTGCATGTTTTGTGTTTGAAAACATTTTCATATCTGCAGAATCAATTATTACCAACGAGAATTGGCAGTTTGCAATTTTTTGCTCGCTATTTTCTTGCACACTTCCTTCCTCATAGGCCAACAGCACTTTCATTTCGATTTACACAAAATGCAATTAAACAAATTCCACTAATCCTTGTAATTTTGCTTGTTCACGAGGCGTAATTGAATTCTATTGGTTTTATGCGTGTATAAAGTTGGGCGTGCGAGGCATCACGGGGATTAGTCGCGCAGATTGTGACATATTTATCAGCTTTATGGCGCAGCTATTGCAGCGTTTCGCAAAAACCATCTATTCTGAGACATTTGTGAAATTCACAAAAGGAATTTAATATTTCCAAGCTAAGCTCTTTGAGCAAAATTGCTTCTGAGAAGGAAAATACTATGTGTTTTCTGTGGAAGAAGGTAAAGCGCATAAATATACAAGTAAATATGTATTTCCAATAAAAGAATATCACACATCAATGAAGGAATTTTTCGTCGTGAATTTATTTAAAAAAACAAAAAAGAAATTGTTATTAAATATTTTGTTCATTTATCAAAACGTTTGCATTCCTTGTTCAATCTTCCTAACCACCGTTATGTAGAAGTAATCAAAAGTGTCATATATTGATATATAGAATAGATCTGTTCACCCAGCGACTACTTCCTGTTCTCAAATCACAAAAGAATGCTCGCTGGGAAGAAATTTTCGTCGAATGAATTGGTGATCGTCGAAACTGATGCCGATTTTGAAGCAAAGGACAAATAGTACTACAAGAATGGTATGGAAAGTTGGAGGCTTGCTATAATCAGTATATCATCTTTAAAGGGATATGTTGAATAAAAGACGATGGTTGCCAAAAAAAAATTGTTTTACTATGGCCGGTCGGAGACTTTTCAATTGAATCAAGGGTATATATAAAACATATAGTACACGTAAGATTTCATGATGATTTTTTGTCAAGTAAAAATGGATAAAAGTTTAAGAATCAAATTTTTGGGAAGAAAAGAATGTGTGAAAATTTTGAGAACAATATATTAAACATTGAGGAACTAGTTCGCGTATATACAGAGAGACGAACAGACAGGCTGACTAATACTCGTATGGCTAAATCTATATATTAGGTTGTTAAATATCTCACTTCCGCCTTTTTGTCTTGAATTTCGCGGATATTTATAAAGCGCTACAGAGCTCGTATATAGCAATACTATACATCTTTGAAAGGTATGCATGATTAGTTTGGATATTGCGTTCAACATTTATAGACGTGTAAATATGGGGTTCACTAACGCCGAAATTCTCGCTATTTTAAAGTTTGCCTTCGTTAAAAGTAAATCCGCTAGAGAAACGTTCCATGAGATTAATGGTGTTTTGGGGGATGGTACTCTATCACTTCGAACTGCGGAGGAATGGTTTCGACGATTCAGAGCGGGTGAAAACGACACCTTGTATAAGCCAGTCGACGGAAGACCTGTGACGACGAATACCCATCAAATCATGGAAAACATCGAGTTAGACCGGCATGTGGAATCTCGAGACATCACCCAGAAGATGGGAGTTAATCAGCAAACAATTTTAAACCATCTGCAGAAGACTGGATACACATAAAATATTGATTTTTGGGTGCCGCATCATTTGACGCAAAAAAACCTTCTGGACCGACGAAAAATGGATGACATACGACAATATCCTGCGAAAACGGTCGTGGTCGAAGGCCGGTAAATCGTTCCAAACAGTGGCCAAGCCGGGATTAACGCCTTCTTCCGCTTCCGTGGAAACTTAGTACATCTTATTCAGGGCATAAGAATGCAATAAACAGCAGAAAAGAAAGCAGCTAAGTTAGAAAAATATTTGCGGAAAAGTTAGTTTTTGTAGTGGTTGTAGATTTATTGAATCCTAAGTCATCTTAGAAGTGTGATCTTGAGAAGCAATGCTACATATCGCTAGGAAGTTGCATTGGAAGCATAACAGGAATCTTTAACTGGCGAGTACTTATACATTTGTATATATTTTTGATGCAAGGAAGCGTCTAACTTTTCTCACTTGATACAGAGTACAATAAACTCAAGGTGTTTTGGTATTTAAAGCATTTTTTTAAAGAAAGAATTTCGAGAGATGGCAGTACAATTCCAGTAAAATGTCTATAATATATAATATAACAATTTAGTTAAATTTTGGAGTTGCGTGTGCGAACATGTTCTTCCGTGGCATTCCACGTCTACCTTTTCTTTACATCAGCCACAGCAACAACCACATCAACACAAACGTAGTATGTTTATTGCAGTTAATGACGAGTATGATGAGTATGTTTACCGCATTTGTCTTAATTAAATATGCACGCACACATGCTCACACCGAACTTTTTCCTACGACCACGTTGTAAGACTGCGGCATGCCACACAAACGCTTGTACACTAGTGTATGTATGAAGCTGTGGTCGTCGTAGACTTTTCCTGATTTACGCCCATTTACCTTTGCTCTCACCTTGCAACAGACATTTTTTTGAGCGTTTGATTACTCAGCTAGCAAATATGTGGTCGCAAAAAATATTTTGCTTCTTTCTACAGATGAGAAATTGCTATAGGCGGAAGGAGCGTGCGTCAGTGTGTGAAGGACAGAAATTACAATCAATAACAAATATGTCATTTTACGTTGTAGAAATATTCATATAGTATGTATGTTAAATCGAAAGTACTTGGGGATCAGCAAATACTTTTTTCTTTTACAATATATATTTTTTTTGATCACTGAAGGGCATAAACGTGTAACTTTAAAAGTAGGATATTCTAGTACACATTTGTTTGCTCTACTCGTACAGAAAAAGGTGTGAAAATTTATAGCCTGAAGAGTATATATGAAATTTGCCACGAAATTTGCATCACCCAGAAGGAAACATCGGCGACATATAAAATCTATATATTATTGTTCAACATGATTATCTGAGTCGATACGCGAACTAGTACCTCAGTTTTCAAGATATCGATCAGAAATTTTACATACATTCTGTTTTACCCAAGAAACTGCTCATTTGTGGGAACCGCCGATACCGGACCTCTATAGCGCATAGCTGCCATGCAAAGTGACCGATCAAAATCAAGTTGTTGTATGAAAAATTTTTTCATTTGACGAGATATCTTCAAGTAATTTAACATGGATTATTTTTGAAGGCAGTTGTGTAATTACCAATGAAATCGTTTAGATCGGAGCAATATCGCTTATAGCAGCCATATAAACGGAAAGATCGGTATAAAGCTCTTGCGTGAAAAACTTTTTTAGTTGACAAGATATCGTCACGAAATTCGGCATGTGTTATTATTTTAGGCAACTTTTTAATCTCCAAAAAAAATTTTTAAGATCGCATCACTATAGCATAAAGCTGCCATACAAACTGAAGATCGTAATCAAGTTCTTCTAAGGAACCTTTTGTATTTGTGAAGGGTATTTAACTCGCTGCAATCGAAGTTTACGATTTTTGTTGTTTTTCATAAGATTATTTCTTTAAAAGTTCTACGCAGTTAAAGTTATACATCAAATGTACAGTATTCATAGCACAGAGCACCACGGCGTATGAGCAACACTTAATTTATGAGGCACTTGAATGAGTGCTCAAAAACCTTGATGCATAATTTCAACTGCGTATAACTTTTAAAGTAATGCCTTTGTGAAAGAAATTATTTAGACATATTTTGTAGAACGGTAAATTTTGTATCAAAATTTAAATTTTTCGAAATTGTAGATTTCTTTACAAGACCACAAAATAGATTTAAATTGTAAATAATGAGCTTATATATGTCAGATATTTTTTTTGGGGCAGCAACTGAAATTTCAGAGAGCGTGTGCCACAAAAAACAGTCAACTTCTGAAAGAACGTACACCCTAATGGATAGGTAACCGTGTGCTTAAGCTCATTATGTATTTGTTATACTTGCTAGTTTGATCTTCAGCAGATAAGAGTACCTGGTTGTTTATTGCCTTTGTCATTTTGTTGTTGCTCCAATGTTGTTTCTCATTGTACTGCTTAGTGCTTTGTACTTGTGTCAGGGTATTGTTATTCACTGGCGCGTACTTTATTGATTACATTGATTTTGTTGCATGCCACATAACATTGCTGCCATCATTCCGTACGCTTCGTTTTGCCTTCCAGCGTTTGTTGGCTCATTTGTGGGCAATGCACAGTTGGCCTCATTACCGAGCGAAACACACATATACACACACACGCGGCAAGCTATGATAGAGATCAGTTAGCGAGTAGGTAGATATGTGTAACACTTGTGTGTATCATCTAGAATAGACTGAAGTTAATGTGCTTGCAACTATGCAAACATAAGTTTATAGTTTATAGGTCAATTTGAACATGTACTTTAAGGAGCTTGTAATGCATTAGCCAGCTGGTGAAAGTAAAGGTAAGGAATACTTGAATTTGCTACGTAGATTTCATCGATTAGTTCTGCAAATTTGATACACATAGATTACACGGATTATCTGTTATCGTTGACCTTTAATTTATATAACGTTTGATATTCCAAGTTGTCCTACTCCATTCGCCTCCAACTGTATCTGCAAAAACCCAATAAATTATGCTTTTGCTTTTGTATTTGTTGTCTCACGTCTGTTGTGCATTCCAGCAGCAGTTGCCGTTGATGCATTGCCTGTCCACTTCAAAAAGTGCTTAGTAGCAAATTTATCGATTTAATTACTTTCGAAGCGATGAAATAAATTTTCAGCGCACGCATACACATGCTAATATACATGCATGTGTGTGGGTGGGTAAGCGCAGCAAATACATGCAAATTGTCGAAAATGCCAATTCATTAGAACTATCCACAAACAACTCTTTGCGCATTACTCACATACTTCATCATTTCACTTTTTCACCATTTAGAGATTAAGCAAGTATTAGATTTTTACCGTTTTGCTTTTATTCACTTTCTCTGTTTTTTCACTGTTGATATACTTGACTTTCGATTCACTTACCGAGTATTTTTTTCAGTTATATAGTTATAGCCGATAACACTGGTTAACAAAATTTTAATATTTTTTCATATAGATATTCTTATCAAATTTTGGCATTACTAGGGCCAGTAAACAATAAAATGTTGATGAAAAAAATTTCAAAATATTGATTTTCTTCAAAAGTACAAATTTCAGCCGCATTTCGATAAATTATTGCTTAATATATCTCTCCTGCTTGTTTGGCTTTTGTAAGGTCCTTTTTAAGTCTTCAATAATAATCTGCTATCATTCCTGCAACCTTTTCCCTTGATTCTCTCAATAAACAATCATCCTGTCTCGCCTTGTTCGTCGCTCAAATCACTCAAATTTGCAGTAAAGAGATCCCGCTGAGAGTGCAGCACCTGTACTTTTAAGCACATAGCGAAAGCTTAATACGAAATTATAAGTTCATTTATTAGTCGCTAGAGAATTTCGAACAACGTTCACAAAACGTTTCCAGTCGAGTTTTTTTTACATTCATGTTTCTTCAAAGCTATTACCTTTTATCAGCAGTTATGTTCAATAAGTGCGTTTCTTTTGATGTTGAAGGCTCATAATTTGGGTCACTATCTTCAGCTACTTCATCGTGTTATGTTAGACAAATGCGGCATTATAATGGTGATTTTCTGATAAATTTGGAGGCTTTGGCACAGGTAGCTCGACACTATGTAGAATGTTTCGGATGATTAGACGCAAGCTTGGATATTGGGTAGTGTATTAAGATTTGATTTGAATGCTTTATGTTTGAGTCAAGGAAAATAACAAACACTTACAAACATGCTTCTTTGGTTCGGTGCAAATCCTTGGTATAGCAAATGGCATATGTCTGATTCCTCTTTAGCCCAACCTAATAGCAGGAACCCAGGATTTATTTTGATCCCTCAAAGGAAATACAAAATAGTCTTATTAATATTTGAAACAAAATGAATATTATATGCTATATAATTTATTAATGAAATTGTAAACAAAAAATCATTACAAAGCTCGTGTGAGAAAAACAGTGTTTAACAGTGTAGTTTGTACTGCCAGAATGTGAGTAAATTTATTTCTATTTTTGGTGTATTATCTATAGCTTACACTCCACTGTGAAGCGGCAAACTGCTCATGAAATTCATCAATTTATAATTGCAAATGCTTGTCTGAAATCCAAATCGACGGAAAATTCTCAGACTTACAGCAATTACAAAACGTTTTTCATCGAAAAATATTTGACTCCACAATTTTACGACTGCTTAAAACTTGTTTGTATATTTTGTGAACTGGTCCGACTAAATCTAGAAAATGATATTCTAGAGGTTAGGAATAGTATCAGAATGAGTGGCCGGCAGTTTTTGAGGAAGCACCCGAACATTCTACCCTATCTGATTTAGATCAGTTAGTAGCGCCAAACGAGAGTTCAATCGTAGCAAGACTGTCAATTACCTGACTGATGAAAGAATGCTTGAGTGTTAAGTGCTTACATACTAGTACTATAATGAAGTTATCACAAAGATCGGAAAACACAAATTTGCAGTATGGCAATATGCTCTCGTTTCATTTTGCTCAGGCTAATCTATACAAAACTGATTGTCCAGAAAGTAATAGGACTGAGTCGATTTAAAAAAATGTATTGAACTAATCCTTACAATTCTTTAAAACCTTTCTTGCCAGCTCGATTTCCAAGCATTGAAGGCGTCACGGAAGACATTCTCCGGAATAGCCTTGAGAGCTGAGTTGTATGCCGCTGGGATCCCCTCTGTCGTCTCAAAAGGCTTGCTTTTCAACGGCCTTTTCCGGCAAGGAAACAAAAAAAGTCCGAAGGGACCACATCTGGTTTGTAGGGCAACTGCGGAAGCGTTGGGATGCCAGCCTTGGTTAGGTAGCTGTTCAAAAGAAAGGCGGTGTGAGCCCGGGCGTTGTCGTGGCGCAACATCCAATCGGCTGCGATGTCTTGTCGCACCCCATCGACCCTTCGTTTGAGTCACTTGAGGACTTTCACGTAAAACTTGGCGTTGACGGTTGTCACAGAAACACATTGCGAAAATGTTTGTTCTGACTCTCCAGGTGCTCGGAGACAACTGACCAGTCGCTCGTTGGTTAGCTAGGAACGCCTTCTCACGAATCCACTCGGTGCATGCACGCTCCGAATTACAGTCCCGGCGGAAGAAAATCAGTCCTACTACTTTCCGGACAAACCTTGTAGTCATGAGACCTAATTGACAATAGTTTGCAACATGAATGAACAAAGAAATCTGGCTGAAAAAACTCTAGTTATATTCTAGTCCCTCCTGGAAATAGAACATGGAACAGTGGAGTGCTAAATTGCCAACCGACTCAGAGAAATATATTGGGTAGTCAAAAAAGTCGTTGCAGTCGTATATCTCCAGCGCTACCAGTCACATTGTGTCATAGCATATAGTGTTGAAACAGTGAGATGTTAAGCTTCATTTAACCAAAAAAATTCGGAGAAGTTGAAAAAAGTTACAGCTGTTCAAAAATCATTGAAAATAATGAAGAAATTCGCTATATTTTGAAATTTTTCTACAAAAATGAAAGAATGCCACGTAAGCCACAAATGAAATTTGTGAAGTGAAGTTTTCGGAGACGATACTGTATCAGTTCGTGTAGCAAAACAATGGTTCTTTCGATTCCGTTCTGGAAATTTCGCGTTTGAGCAAAATGTGTTTCAATTTACTTTCAGAAGCAGAACCAAACGCAGTGCAAAAAAATCGAATTTTCTTTTTAATTTCTAATGGGTGTGCGCTTGAAGTCGTTGAAGATAGAAAATCAAATGCTCTTTCACGATTTCTCCATTTCTTCACAATACTAATAGAAAACTATTACAGTTGACTTTTCACAAACAGAGAATCCGGTGTTGAGGGAGGCAAAAATGAGCATTTGCGTATATTTGTATGTTTTTATAGCTAAAACGGGTAGTGCAATTAAAGAAGAAAAATATGAAATGTCCGCAAATGCGATGGGAAAAGTCAGCTATGTTCATGGTAGTGTATTCCAAGTAATCGGATCATCTCAATTATCAGCGAGAATTTCATGAAGCAATGCGGAGTGCAAGTCTAACGAAGCATTCAGTGGCGTAAGTGAATTACGATGATGTTGCAGAATGCAATTTGTATGATTTCAGGAAAAACTAAGGATTAGAAGCAGGTCAGTAATCGGTCTATTTAAAGAAAATCCATTATTTTGCATTAAATTTAAGGTTGTATTTCTTTTTTTTGTAGAAACCTAATCTCTATTGTCAAAAAGTTGGGTAGGTTGATTTTCACAAGCTTCTCTTAAGGCAAAGTTTTCAAAAGCAAAATTACTCGCCATAGATGAGAGCAGATGGTAATCCCTTGGTGGCAGATCCGGACTAAAAAGTGAACTCTCCAAGCAAAATGCGCTTTAGGCGCGTCACAACCGATGCGTGTGACCTGGCGTTGTTTTATTGGAATACAAATCCTCTATTAATGGCCTTAGTGGACACTTCTGAGTAATTGCTTATTTCAGACGGTCCAATTGTTGACAGTACAAATTTTAATTAAGAGTTCGGCTTCTTGCTAATGATTTTTTGCCAGTTCACCAAAACACATATCGAAATCTTGCTGTCCATCAAACCTGACTTGATCAACGTTTGCGCCGGCTAACCCCTATCTGACTACAGCCGTTTTCATTTGACTTGTCGTAAGATACTCACTTTTCAGATTTCCAGATGAAAATTCGGTTCAGGAGGCTTTTTACATAACGGCCGGTCTCTACCTTTTCCATTGTTTTACCGATGTTTTCGACAGTTGGTCTTCCAGAGCTTGGTTGGCTTGGTTTAAGGATTACTTGGAATACGCCTTATCAAGAATGATGGCAAATAAAGGCTGCGTGCGTTCCAACCGGCGATTTTTCCTCGCAAAGGTAACGAGATCGCTTGTACTGTATGCGGCTCCAATATGGAACCAAGCGCTAAGCATTATAGCATATGACAGACAAATAAGCACAGTGGACAGGGTGTGAACACTAAGAGTTATCAATGCTTTCCGAACAATATCAAACGATGCTGCTGAAGTAATAGGCGAATACGAACGGGTTTACAAGTTACCAGTACCGTCTAAAGGAGCCAAAAGAAAAGAGAGTGAGAGAGTGGATCCACAGAAATTGGGACCTTGATTTCCACCTAACCCAAATACTAAGTGGACATGGGTGTTTCAGAAGCTACCTTTACGAGATTCCAGCACGACATTAGTCTGAACTGTCCGACGTATTTAGAGTGTTTTGATGTATTCTTCTATTGCCCTCACTTTTGAAGTACAAGAGAAAAAATAAAACTTCAATCGATGGTAGTTTTTCGGTGGAAAATTTGTTGACACTTATGTGTCAGTCCGCTGAGAACTGGAAAGCCGTCAGCGAAGCGGGAGTCTCAATCATGACAAAACTGAAACATATAGAGCAGATTAGGTGTCCGTCAGTCCGTGCCATAGAGGAGACTTAAATTTCTTATCACTCCCACGAAGTACTACTTAATCAGGTGCTTCCGTGGGAGAATCTGGAGATATCAATCGATCTTTTGTACTCGTCCTTCTCTCACAAAGAAGCTGCTCATTTGTCGAACCGCCAATATCAGACTACTATATAATTTAGCTGTTACTTGTACGATTTTAACTATTTCGAACAGCAATTTTTATTTGTTCTGGCAGTTCTGAACACAAATACAAAGTAAACTTATAGAATTCTTATTATTTTAAAAAACTTTCTCTTTCTAAACATGAAGAGTTTGCTTTTAAGCAGCATTGGCAAAGCTGAGACTCACACACGTTAAATAATTTAAGCGCTTTTCACAATGAAAGCACACACACACTCATACATTTTCATGTGTGTCTGCGCGCACTTCGCAACTGCCAGCTCCGCGAACACTGCACTTAGAGCGTATAAAATATGCACCGACCGAATAAATTTTAAACAAGCAGCGACAAATTTACAAAAGCTTTCAAAAGGCGGCAGCAGGGATAAATCAAGTGCGCTTGTGTGCGTGTGTTAGACTGGCAGTGCGCACGCACTCGCACTCGCACACAATTACCGACCGATCAGAGCTCGCAGTTGTTGCAGCTGCCAAGAGAAATGTAGCTTTTCCATTTCGCCTCACCGACTTACGCACTGCGCTGTTGCGAGGCGCTTTCGATGTAGAATGTCTGTCAGTGAAAATGAAATGAAAGTGAAATTTAGAGAAATGCAGTGCATTTTATAGAAAAGCAGACGCAGCAGCGGGCGGGTATAATAGCGAGAAAATGTACAGAAAAGTGTAAGAATTTGCAAATTTGCGGAGTTGGAATGCAGTTATGTGAAAATGCTCTCGGCATGGAATTGGTGTCATTTGGCTACTTTCCTCCGCCGCTGCCTTGTGCCACTCTGCATGTGTGTGTTTGCCGGCTTAATGCATTTGCTGGAACACAATTTCGATTTACTTAATAGGAAGTACGCAAATTGTTGACAATTGAACAGTAACAAAATAATCCGGAAATTGTTATCTGCAGTCATTTTCAAGGAAGGTTGTGACCTAGATTTTTGAATTTTTTAAATTAAGCCCGTCGTATACTAAACTAATCGAAACCAGGGAAAACGTTAACTCCGGTTGGACCACAGCATTAAAAGATTCCTAACAAGTAACATAAACCTTGCGTATACGTATAGTTTGTATGGCAGTTACATATATGCTATGGTAATCCGATCTGAGCATTTACTTCGGAGATTGCAGCGTTGCTTAGAGAATAATCCATGCCATAATTTTGGACCATATCTCGTGAAATGAAAAAGTTGTCTATATAAGTATTTGATTCCGATCTCTCAATTTGTGTCGCAGCTAAATATATGCTATAGTAGTCCGATATCGGCGTATCCAACATATGAACAGTTTCTTGGAAAGAAAAAAACTTGTGCGAAATTTCAGACCGATATCTGGAACTGTGAGACTAGTTGGCGTATTTACAAAAAGACGTGGAGACGGATATAAGTACAGGTTTATAGAATAATATCGTCATTCTGATCACAACATGTTTATATACAGTGTTCAGTATATTAAGAAGATCGAAAATGCCAACACAAAGTACGTCTAGAAGTAATGGAAATATTGCTGCCGTTCAGGCAAGTTTTGCTGAAGGCCGCAATTTGTCGATTCGTAGTCGTTCTCAAGAACTGGGGCTGTCTCAAATCACAACCTGGCAGAAATGGGCTTGCATCCACAAGAAATTGTTCTCGCTCAAGAACTGAAGCTATTGGACCACCGTAAACGCCGTAAATTTGCTGATTTTGCCTTGGAACAACTTGAAAACGATATTTTTAAGAAAATCATCTTCTCCGATGGGACTCACCTTCATCTTAGTGAGGCGATAACTAAAGAAAACTAACGATTGTGGTGCGAAGAAAATCCACAAATTATTCATGAACAACTATTACATTGACCTAAATACACAGTTTTGTGTGGTTTTTGGTGTGCTGGAATTATCGTTTCGTACTTCTTTCGAAATAGTGACACAGTTACTGTCAATGGAGAGCGGTATATAGTACAACGATGATAACCATTGATCTTAATAACATCTGGTTCCAACAAGACGGAGCTATGAAGCACACAGCACGCGCAACAACCGAAATATTGCGCGAAAAATATGAAGATGCGATTTTTCGAAGAAATTGTGACATTGAATGACCTTCAAGAAGTTGTGATTCCACAGCAATAAACTACTTCTTCTGGGGTTATTTGAAGTCTTTAGGAAAAATTAAACTCTCTTCCAGCTTTGGAATTCAATATTGAACGTGAAATTTATGGCATACGACTTGATTGAGTGGAAAAAGTACTCCAAAATCGGGTTCATCGAATAGGAACGAAGCAAAAGAAGTCTGGGAGATCATTTGAGTGATGTTATACTCAGAACTTAATTGTATCGATTTTACTTCATACTAAATGACATTTGAGTTTCCTTAACAATTAGTGTGTTTTGTTTATAAGAAAACATTTAACTCTTATACCCGAGACACACATGTCGTAACAATACCATGTTAAAGGTATCATGGTATTCTGTTTACTACGTTGGTGACACACATGGCAATGTAGTAAGCTCAAATACTAGCTTTGTTTCATAGGCATTAAATATTTCAAAAAAAATTGCAAACAATAAATATGTTGCTGTGTGTTATGGAGAAAACAAGTTCAATTATTTAAATTCCTTTAAAGTTAATATCTTTTCATCGCAAAAAACGGATTTGGTTAAAGTTTCTCTAAAGTCCTCACATAAAATGAGGCATTTCCTGCTTTCCCGGAACAAATATTGTGAAAAATGTTTTATTTTCCATTTCAATAATTAATTTTTTAAGTCATTTTGACAGAATATTTCAAAGAGCTTTTGTGTAAAAGTTTTCAGCAAAGTTTGTTACCTGTTTTTTAGCTGTGTTTATCCAAATACCACAAAGAAATTTCATAGTATTGTTACCAGCAAAATACTACATTGCTCATATGGTATTTTGCTAGTATTTGGTGACACACATCTGGTATTTGTACCATATATGTTATTGTTACTACGCGTCTGTCTCGGGTATTAGTTTAAAATTGATGTTGAAGAGTCTGCATGCCCTACGGCGACAGCTTGCGAAATTTTCTTAGCCTCTGGTCCACGATTAACCAACACTATTTGTTCTATTTTGAACTAGGATGTGACTACTGTATTTGCGGCCAATGTTTGAGAATTGACTATTCTTAAAAAATACTTGGCAACTCGTCAACTCGTAATTTCGCACACCACATCAACCGCTACCTATTTCAATGTAAGCAACAACAATAACAAGAAATGCTATGCAAAAATAATCTCAATAGACTAAGTGCATATGTACATATGTATGTATATGGTGAGGTTCAGGTATTCCCACGAGCGCGATTCGGAGCGCCTGAACTTATGCAACGCAATCGCTAAGCAGGCGTTGCTGCGCCACTTACAAGCGCGTTCGGAAGCAAAGCGCAGGATGCAAATACAAAGTGAGCGGCGGAAGATGCAATAAAATTTGAAAGAAATCGTTTGAAGACAGTCGTGAAAAGTGCAGGAAATGTGTGGTGTGTGTGGGGGTTGGCTGGAAGCGAGCACACCGAACGCATACGCGCACAATCCATTTCGCAAATGTAAGAAAATGATAAAGTGCAAGCAGAAAGTATTGAAAAGAAAAACAAAATGACACAGCGATACAGCGTTGTGATGCGAAAGCAGCCACGTCTACGTCAAGATGTCGAAAGTGGAAGTCAAAGACAAATACCGTTGCGATTTGGGTCAACTTCAACTGACAGCGGGAATCTAACTTGCCACCGCGCTGAATAAATACACATGAGTGCAGTTTTCAAACAGTATGTAGATGTGGTGGTAGTGTTTGTGTATTGATAAAAATGTATAAATATTGCTTTTGCAACGCCAAGTCAACTTGAGTATGTGCGCGTGTGTGTGTGTGTGCACTTTTAATTTTATTGCCAGTTGATAGAAATGTTTGCTGCACTTGCTGCAGAGCAGTGGTGGTGCCCAGCAGCTGAACTCGGGCATTTATTAATTGTGAGAAGAAACTCAACGCTGAAATAATAAATAATGTAATGAGGTCAGCTGCGGCGCACTTGCGTCAGCACTTGTTACGGATATGTGTAATAAGTGAAATGCATCTCTTCTGATGATAAGGTGACATTTCCGCTTTATGCAACGCTGCATGGGCTTTCAAATTTAATTTGCGCACTGGTTGCCATGCCATGGCGGCACCCAGTGTGGACCCAGGAGCTGCAAATATTTGTTTTGTAGTTCTTAGTAATTCATAGCGACCGAGTTGGAGGCTTACTGCCAGTCCAAAGTTTTATTGCCTGCAAACTTGTTGTAAGTGCGTTGTGGGTGTGTGCGTGTGCGTACAATTGAGGCATAAGAGCAAACGGCAATTAAGCATGCTTAGCTCCCTCTCATTGATGGCGAGGAAATTTCTTAGCAAAGCGATCGCAGGATTTTCGTTGTAACTCATTTGCACAAATGGATTTCTGTACTTCTGTACGCCCGAAGTTGCATTTCAGTTCAAGCGAAAATGTGATTAAGTCCATTGAGGCATTTGAAGCCAACTTCGGCGAAGTTAATATTTATAGTTTCTGCAGTATCTTACATGCGGGCGGTTCTATGGAAAGCTGGACATTTCACTGGCATACACCTAAGCTGAAGAACCATATAATTTTAACGTTAATTGCCCGCCTAAAAGTAGTTTTGCGAATTGGAAATTTAGCTTTTCTCAAAATTTCATTTCATTAATATTCTTAGTAGTGTCCTATAATTAATTGGTTCTAGAAATTATAACTCAGAAAAAAGTGCTAATATCGTTTGGATCTATGCCATAATACTCTTCATAAATAATAAAAGTTTTCCCTGCCAGACACTTAAAATACACGGTTGAGGGTATAAATATTAAAATAAAAAACTCAGCGTTATAAATTTGAGCGTTTCAAGCATTTCCCCACTGTGCTTATAAGTAGAAATTTAGCTAAGCCAACATTAACGCCGGCGGACTGGTGCTAAGCAAGCTGAACTCATTTCAACTCAACTCAAAATGCAGTCTAAGCAAGCGTGCAATGAGCCAAGGGTTGTGTCAACTGATCGATCCGAGTTCAGCAGCGCCAGCTCATGAATGGAACTTCAGCGCTAATCAACTATGCAACGCCTCGAGGTTTGCGCACAACCCACCTGAGCTCATCAAACTCATACACAGACATAATCATATGTGGGCGTGAAGGTGTTTGTCATGTCACCTACAATAACAGTTACTTACATGCATACATGCATACTCCATTGATAAACTCATGGTAGCATAAATATTGTCCAACTTTGCAATATTGTCCAAGTATGTGCGGCAGCGGGCTGTTAGCAAAAGTTCGTTTAATTTCACTGAAATAATTGATCAGATTGATGGAGCGGACATTCCGTTGCCAAGCCAAAAAGAACTTCGTATAGCAATTGGCCGAGCTATTCAAATACGGCTGCGGAGAACTGATAAGGAACATGCACCAGCTTCTTTGTAGAATATAGTCGGACGAAAACATGACCGGTGATTGGAATTTAAGTGTGCTCTGTCCAATTCACAAAAAGGGAGACCACAACTACCGTGGGATAAGCCTTTTCAAAATCAACAGGTGTTACTTCGGACTGAATAGACAATTGAGAAGTAAAGTTCTCTTTCGTCGAATAAAGACCCAACTCGACAAGTCACTTATTATCACCGTTCTGCTAATAGATGCAGAGAAAGGGACGATGACTCCATCTGATGAAGAATGGTTCTGAGAAAGATTTATGGTTTTTTGCGCAAAACTGATACATACGGCAAAAACCGCAGTGGATGAAATGATGAGCTATACGAGATATACGACGACATTGACATAGTTCAGCGAGCTAAGAAGCAGCGGCTACACCGGCTAGGTCATATCGTCCGTATGGATGTAAGCACTCTGGTTTTGGGAGTATTCTACGCAGTATCTACTGGAAGCTGTAGAGGCAGACCTCCACTCCGTTGGAAAGATCAAGTGGAGAAGGACCTGGATACACTTGGAATCTGCAATTGCTGCCAAACAGTGAAAAGAAGAAACGACGGAAGATGAACAATAAAAAAATACATTTTCACGTATTTTGGTCAACTTAATCATCGCATTTCGATTATTCGCGATTTCTTTCCACTTTTGTAAACCAGTCTTCCTCATGTCTTCGTTAATTCAACTTGATAGGGATCTTCCCTTTGTTTTAGTGCTGAATGCTGTCGCCTCTGCAACTTTCTGCTGAGCTCTCTTATTGTATATTTTCGTTATATGCCGGAGCCATTTTAGCCGCGGCGCCTTGAGGTGGAACCTCATACGCCCCTCGTCAGGATCTTGATTTTGAATAAGTTTGCTTTCGTCTTTTTCGAGTAGTGTCCATGATCCATGTCCGTGGCACAAAACTAGTTGTAAGAATTTAATACAAATTTTAATTTTAATTTTATTTGAGTCGATACAAGCATACCAATGCTTGATCCTATTTTTCATACACTTGTTACAAGCATCGGATTGGTTGGCCTTCTGCGTCTACAGCGAATGACATTCATGGATTCAAGCAGAAACAGATTTTTCTATAGGCTATAACTCTCGCTTCGTATTTGACCAATAAGTGAATAAGTGAATGAATTCATCATCTGATGAATGAAGGGTTCTCAGTTGAGCTGTCAACATTTCTTTTACAATCTCTACTCGAAGTGGTTTTTACAAAAAATCCTTGTCTCTTGGTCAGAGTCTTGCTTTGACACGCTTTATACTCAAAATATTAATCAAAATGCTTGAAGTCGATCCTTAAGTGATATTGAAAACCTATGCTATCTCTCTGATCCCAACATGATGATTTTCAAGCATTATTTCTTTAACTTGTTCGATGTTATCACAACTAAAAGAGGTGGATGGCCGATTTGCATAAGATAAGTTTTCGGTGATTTCACGACCTTCTGTGAATGCTTTGTGGCACTCAAATACTTGTGATAGTGATAAAATAAACACACGTAAACACTTCTATAATATTTCCAAAGATTCTGGAACCGCGTTTACATAGAAAACATAAATTTCAAAAAAAAACTCGTTCAATAGTTTTCAATGGTAAAAATAGCCCCTCAGAAAACCCCTTCGCGTTATTAACAAGCAGATGGACACTATGGAAATTAAATTTCACACGAATAGGAAAAAAAGTTGTTCGCTTTTTTATTACATACCATCTATGAAAATTCTATAAAGCCTTACTTAAAAAGCCGAATATCTCGGGAAGTATTAATGATAGCGATTTTGACCAGAATCGTTGGAAATATTTTTTGTAGCAAATAAAATTTCCTAAAAGTTTGTCATGTACACTTTTTCTGCTTCTCTTATCATTTACGAGATATATACAAAAAAATGCGAATTTCGTGGAAAAATCAGGTTTAAAGCGCCGTACTACCTCGCTGGTGTAAGTTTCAAGATACTTTTGTAGAGTGTTCAATTCTGAGGAATATAAGTATGTCTAAAGTCAAATCGATGCCATAAAATGCTTCTGAGCTATAGAAATTTAAAGATAAAAAATCACGATTGTCGTGTATTTTCTAAGGAAAATTTTTACATGCCTTGATCCAGTCCTTAATGTTAATATTAAGGGCTGAAATTTTCTGGGAATTTTTTTAGAGTATTTCCAAGGAAATTTCATGAAGGGATTGAAAAAAATAAATAGTTCCAAAAAATAAAATTTCTTTAGACAAATAAAGATAAAAATTTATGTTCAAACGTTTTTCTACTTAAATCTTCATATTATAATTTGAGTGAAGTGCAAATAGGCAAATGTCTATCGAATCACTCACGTGTTTTTAATTTGCTAAAAAGCTTTCTACACATCATATCGTAGACCAGACTGCAACGCCGTCACTTCCAATTGCCAATTGAATTTCAGTTGAGAGTACGAAATTTGCATAAACATCGCGAGTGAGCATATTGAGAATGCTGGAAGCTTTGTGACTACTCTGTAACTGAGTATTAGGTTGTGCAAAGTCTTGATTGCGCGCCAGTTAGACAGCTCGAAGAACGCCCTGCCCAGCTTACTGCATATTATATGAAATGTCTGTCTTGAGTATAATTTGTTTGGTGGTTTATTAATCAGATGAAAGGTGTTGCTGAACGTCGAGTTACGCGAGCGGATGCGTAGTGGCATGGTCTGCTACCCCCAACAGGGGGACCCAAATAAGAAATGATAATGTCATTCCGACTGAAATGAAATTATCTGGAACGTGCAGCAAAACTTCGCCGGTGATAACTTCCGCAGGCATTTAATTATTTTCTTTCAATAAAACTAGGGGGACTGTATAAGCACATTTACCGAGCAGTTACGGTAAATAAGCTGCAGTAATGCATAAATGTCTGCGGATGGTTGAAGCGAAGATTATGGCTGCATTAAATTGAAAAGCGTTTAATTAGAAATTCATATCGCGATGGTAAGCAAGTAAACTAAGCATAAAATACCACAAATCATTAGGATGGAAAGCAACAAGTAATTTTTGTAAACACTTCTGGTACGTATTCAGTGCTTTAAGAATATTAAGGGAGTTCTGCATTGACCGAAATAATTGGTAGTCCGATGGTGCAAGATCAGAGCTATATGGTGGATGCACCACAACTTCCTAGCCAAGCACTCCCAGTTCTTGCCGAGTCATTAAAGATGTGTGTGTGTGGTGTAGCGTTATCCCAATGGAAGACGAAGCCACGAAGCCCTTTCTGTTGACAAATTCTGGCCATTTTTTTATTGCTTGCTTCGATCTCATCAGTTGTTAACAGTAAAATGTAGAATCAATCGTTCGACTAGGCTGGAGCAGCTCATAGTGGATGATTCCTTTCCAATCCCACCAAATGCTCAGCATATCCGTTCGAGGCGTCAATCCTGGCTTTGCTACCAAATGTTGAGCATCACCCAGCTTGGACAATGATGTTTTGTGCACATTATTGTCGTATTTGATCCGCTTTTGGTCTTCCGTTACTACTCGCTTCAGAAATGGTTCAATTTCATTTCGTTTCAGCAAAGTATCGCTGAATTCGGTTCGGTTAAATTTTTCACAGACAATTCATGTGGTATCCAAACATCGAGGTTCTTTTTGTAGCCAGGCTTTTTTTTAATGGTTCAAAACAGTTTGATGATAAATGTTAAGTTCCTTAGCGATGTCTTGGCTGCTTATGTGATGGTCCTGGTCAATCTTTTTAATAATTTCGTCGACTTTTTCAACAATAGGTCGACAAGAGCGAGGTGTATCTTTCACATCGAAATTTCCAGAACGGAAGCGAGCAAACCAATATTGCTCTATACTAACTGATACAGCCTCGTCTCCGTAAAAGTCACAAATTTCATTCGTGGCTCGCGTGGTATTCCTCCATTTTTTATACAAAAATTTCAAAATATAGCGAATTTATTCATTATTTTCACTCATTTTTGAAGAACTGTAACTTTTTTTCAACTTCCCCGAATTTAATCTTTTTTGCTTGAAAACTAATAACCGTTTATTTTTGGTGCCTTATTTGATGGATAAATTTTTCTCTATTTCTGTAAATGCCAAAGGGAAAACAACTACAACATCATAAACTTACAAAATTCTCAAATTTTCCATATTACTCACCGTAAATATGTCTGAAATAAGACCTCCAACTATCAACATATTTGATTGGCAACTTGTGGGCACTTCGAAAAGGGCGAAATATGCCCAGACATACCCCGGCTAAAGGATGCTACATGAAAACTATGTTTGCATATATATAAAGGTATACAGCAGAGCATATGCAAGTGGGTATGGACGCTGTCAATGGCAGTTAAAATTTTCGTTCAATGGCCTGTATAACGGTTTTTGTGTGCTTGTGCGCATGTGTGTCGGTGTGTGCATAAATTGCCTACTTTCATATGCAATAGATGACGCCAGTGCCTGGGGGCGGTTCCTTGGTGATACCAAAGTGTTATTGGCTTTTGCTCATTTGCAATTCCCGATTGAATTCAGTTTATTCCAACAACAAAGCAATCCTTCACCTTGTAGTGACACGGCTGTCATGTCTCCTTCTGCCTCAACAGCTTCGTAACTGCTCGAAATCTGTTGTAATTTTGCGTGCATATGTGGGTGTGTGTATGGGCGCGTGCGAGCGTGTAGACCGATTTGGCATAATCACTTGTTATTAGAAAGCGTTTGCCAAGGAGGCTGATTGTGCTTTATTACACATTTGGATTAGCCGGAGCCGAAGTAAAATGTGTACTGAAATGTAAGGAATTATAAATCTTGAGGATTTTTTTGGTACTGGTCTTCAAAGGCATGCTTAGGAACTTCTTCGACTACTTTAAAAGCTGATCTCTTCCATTCGTACAGCATGAAATAGCCAGCATAGCCGCTATCTCTTGATTTGCTAAACTCTGCATATGTCACCGTACTATATCTTCTTCTGACTCTTAATTGGCGTGGACACCGCTTATGCGATTATAGCCGAGTTAACAACAGCGCGCCAGTCGTTTCTTCTTTTCGCTACGTGGCGCCAATTAGATATTCCAAGAGAAGCCAGGTCCTTCTCCACTTGGTCCTTCCAACGGAGATCGTAGTCCTTATTTCGTTTGCCATGATCGTCATCAAAGGGAGGTCTCTCATCCGAGGCTTGTTGCTTCCTTTCATTGGGGGTGTTTTTTTATGTGGCGGGTCCAGCGCACAACCCTATGTAGGGGGATATTTCGCCTTCTCACTTCAGCTTGCCTTCAAACGGATGTTCTTATGCTACGCAGAGGATACTTGGTCAAAGACCGGAAGTCGTGAGCTGCTTGAGTCATATGTAAAAGAATCGTTTCTGGCCACTCCCAAGTGAATGGCGATCAGAGAACTATTCTCACTTGCGGACTTTACTTCTCAACTAACTTCTCTTTTTAGCTCTGCGGCTCATATTATTTTATTCAGTAATAGATGGAAGAAGTCAAACAATTGGGAGAGTCCTTGTCTGAAATCTGCCTTGGAACTGAATGGCTCGCAGAGATCCTAATCGATTCTGATGTTTTTGATGTTACTCAACGTTTACACAGCCGTTATAGTTTTGTGGAGATCCCAAATTCAGACAGCGGCATTTTGTCGTAACTGCTTTCACAAAAAAGTGGGTGAGTCGATCTTATTTTTTTATGGTTAATGTCTTGATTGCTATGTAAACATATTCCGATAGCAACATTAATTTAGTTTGAAGGTATTTAGCATTGCAGCAAATAAGGAATGAAAATAAAGTAGAATTAAACCCGTCGTCACTGCGGTAACTATCCATAATTAAATTAAGATGAGTTCACTCTGCTTTAGTGGCTCGTTTACTTCACTTAATGACAACTGAAGAGACAAAGCTGTGTTCAGCTGCCTTCGGAGCAAGGAGAAAGGCAAGAGAAAAATTGCATTTAGAATAAATGAATTTAACTCGCAATGACTTCGTGCAGGCCAAGTGGTAATTAAAGAGTGCGATGAGCGAAGCTGTGGCAGATAAATGTAGAATGGAAGAAAGCAAATGAAATAAGAATGCTTGAAATGAAGGACGGAATTGAGAGACCACTTCGTGCCTTCAAGTGGGGGCAAGCGCGCAACACCGTGCCGGGAATATGGCGTGTCTGGAACCACACACGTAGGTCACGCATGGCGCTTGGTGCCTTGCCACACAGCAAGGCGACCGCCTGCAACCATAGAAATTGAGCGCGTTCAGTTGTAATTACAAAAAAAAAAAGAGAAAAACTTGGCAGACAATAACGTCGTCAAAGTCAGCGCTGTTCGCGCTTGGACCGCGAACGACGAAGCGTGTCTAATGCGAGATAAGTGTTGAAATAAAAATGTTGCGGCGCAGAAGAAGAATTCAATTAAGACAGCAACAACATGAAGCCTGCCTATGCATAGTACAACGTTATAAGAAAGTGAAAACCTAAAGCGGTAAAAATGTTTTAAAAATTGAAACATTTCCATGGGAAAAAGTTACCAACTACACCGACCCATTGCTGGGGCGACTGCAGGAAATGTGAGGAGCTCATTATTCACCGCCACACCATATGAAACGGCTTGACTTCTGCCACGACCACCAATCACAACAACAAGCAAAACGCGCAAATTCAGGCGAAAGCAAAACGCTTGAAGGCAGCAAACACGCGCAACGGTAATAAGCAGACAGCGATTGCAGCTCATCATTAGAACTCGAATGAAAGTTAAAGCAAACAACGATGCAGCGCAACAACGCCCTATGGCTTACAAGAGGTATTTCGATGGGAGAGTGGTGCGGCATTTAGCACTCAGCGAGCAAGAAAGTTCAGAGCGCAAAAATACCAATGGCATTGCGTGGCAGTAGTCGGTGCAGCGGTGTGGCACGAAGCGCAAATTATTTCATTGCAAGCTGCCACTTCTTCTTTACAAAAAGCGAATTACTTTTGCTGCAAGGTCTCTGCAAATCGACAAAAAGTATGCATAAAAGCAACAAATATTTGCAGGAATCAATCTGCGCTTAAGTTCGCAGTACTTACAAGATATATGTGTATTTACTTTTAAAGTGCATGCGATTGGCAACCACTATTTATTTATTGACATTCATTAATACAAAATTGAGAAAAAATTTGCAGCCAACCCTGTAGAAAATGGCTAAAGTTTATTCTCTTTTTCATTCATTAGCGGTGGTCGAGTGCAACTCTGTGAAGTCGATCTAATATTTTTGTTTTCAGGTCTAAGTAATTGCAACGGACTCAGCTTTTCATCCGGCCTAGGATAGCCAATTTGGCAGCATTTCTTCAAAGCACTTCAAAAATTAGTTCCGCTGCCATAACAGAAAAAATATTAAGAAATATTCCTAGCGGCTCTTTTCGCTGAAATGGTGTAAATATTCGTAGAAGTACAAACGCAACCAGGAAAATCGTGCAAAAACGGTACTTGCGTTTCACTTCCAAGCAAAGCTTATTTAGTTGGGTTTTGTGTTGTGCAAACTTATTTGTGTTACTCTTCTTCAATTAGTTTGCAATAAGTTTTTTCAAATTAAACCAAATTTCTATATTCGAAACGAGTAGATCCGTTTCGATACTAAATGACACCTTTAATTCTTCGAATTTTGCAGTCCATTAAACAGTGAATACTGTATATTTTGTGGATGCGCAAAAAAAGTTGTTCTCATTCCACACCGCAAGCGACACTTCCGTTTCTAAAGCTCGCTTAGAGCGTTCGGGTTTTCGGTCTGAAGAAACACTCGATGAGAAATTATAATTATTTCAGATTTATGCCTTACAAGTATATTCGGGAGATGGTAAACAGCAAAAATGTTGCATACGTAGGTTGACTTTTCTATTTCGAGACTTGGCAACCCTAGTTTTTCAACCTGGCAACTCATAACTTTGTCGTAATATTTGATATTTTTGGTGTTAAACATACTCAGCATTTTTTGACATATGAGCGCTATTTGTGTTAGTTACAGTAACTTAAAATACTCCCCTCGGCTAAAAAATGGAATTAAATCGAATATTTTCGGGCGATTATTTTTTACAACATTTCACGTGGGTTAACTTGGCAACAGTAGGTCGTTGAACTTAATTCAAATATTGACGATGAAGCTCCATTTAAGGCCGGCGTTAATCGGTGGTATGGCAAATTCAATCAAGGTCGTAGATCACTCCTGGTCAGAGTTCGTGAAGTTGTTAGTTATTTCAGAAACTATTGATGCTGTGCGCAAATTGAAGATCGTCGTGCGTTCATAACTAGAGTGAGACAACTCTAGGCGTTAGTGAATACATACATTCAATATTGCACAGTATTTCACATTGGATTCCACAAAATCTGTCAATAATTCAATAAAAGGCTCATTGTCGATTACACGCGAGAAATAGGTGATGAATCACCGATTTACGTCTATAAGTCCGAAAGTAAACAGCAGTCAGCTGTATGGGTGTTTCAGGATGACATATCGCAATGCAGAAGAGTAAATTCTGAGTGGTGTACAACCATTTGTTTGCCAGTTGTCTTTCAAGAAATCAGAAAAGCCAACCGTCAAAGGCATATCACTCTTCAGCTACGATCAGAAGATCTTGCGTGCCATGCCAGAGACCTATCAGGCGAGAAAATGCCTTTCTTTCAATAAAAAAAATGCGCCCAATTTCTTTCCTTCAATAAATTGTTTTTTTCTTCGTTCTTGTTGGAACTGAAGATCATCCACATCAACATCCTCTAATTCAGGCACGAAAGAGTTATTAATGATGAATGTGATAATTTTATTTATTAATATATCCACTCCGCCAAAAGTGATCTGTATCGCAGATCAAAATATGTTGCTTGAACCGAACCATTATTTTGGTGATAAATTTGTACGTTGTTCCAAGTAACAGCTCTCAAAAAGTTCAACTCCACACTTAATAGAAAACCAAAAACCACCCTTTATAAATTATCAGCGTTACAAGCGTGACAGTTTTTGTGATATCGATTGGGAATTTTGCACAAGTTATCAAAAGTCAAGGGTACAATCTCCAAAGAAATTGTTCAGATCGGATTAAATTTTTTTTTTTGTTTTTAGTTATAATAGGAGATAGCATCGAAAGCCGGAGTTGTGGACTTTAATCCCCTAACCTAACCTACTCCTTTCTTATGTACCTCTCATGGGACTACTGGAAAAAGTATTATATCGTGGGAGAAAAGAAGACATTTAAGTCTACTCTACTGTATGGACAGACTCTGTTGCAAATATCTCAATCTTGTCATAATTACAGCTGCCGCTTCACAGGCAGCTTCCAATTTTACAGAGGACTTGCACATAAGTGCAGTAAAATTTTCCAGAGTCAGAGTCTTCTTTACACTCTGTTCACGTCGGGAAATATGGTCTAAAGTCATAACGATATTTGTAGAGGTAACTTCTAAAGCACCCCCGGCCACTGAGTATTGAGGTTAGGTGGAAATCCAGGACTCCGTGTTGTCTTTATATGCTCGAATGTGTGTCCGGAATCAATCCGTGGGTCCACCGTCCTTTAGATGAAGTTTCTCACCGTTGTTACCACATTGCGATGCTTTTGATTCTCTCCTCTCTTTTTTCTGCGGCTGATGTCTCTGATAAGTTATATATTCGCTCGAACTCGTCTCCCTGGATGTCAATCGGCGCCATACTGGCTAATACCTCAGCAGCGTCATTTGAAATGCTTCGGAAAGTACTTATCACGCGAATTGATGAAAGCCTATGCACTCCGTTAATTGGTCTAGCATATGATTTTATGTCTAGCGCCTGTATCCATATTGGATATACAGTATAACTGAACTCATTACCTTAGCTATTAAATATCGTGGGGTGGAACGCACACAGCCTTTATTTGTCACAACCTAAATAAAGCACTATAGGTTTTATTTGATCTACGCGTCATATTTTCCAAGCGCTCCTTTAATTAGAGTCTTCAATCCACTATTACACCAAGGTACTTCAACTGCGGCTGTGAAGTAATCTCATATTCTTCTATGGTGAGTGATATCGTTTCTTCAATTTTTCTGGAGCTTATAAGCAAGACTTCTGTTTTCTGCTCAGCTAACTCTAAACTCATGGTAACAAACCATCGGAGCAAATGATTTATGCAGTCATGACATTTGATCCGGACGTCATCCAGTCGTTTAGCCAATGCTAAACTTTTTGTACTTTTTGTAAAAAACTACTTTTCAACTATAGTTCCGAATTGGAAATGAACTATTGTACATAAAAAAGTCAGGAGTTGAAAATGAAAAACTCGGGCGATTGCCATCTAATATACCAAAGAAAGATTGCTTGGTTTCGCTTTCTTTACCGACTCCAGTGTGGCTTGCACCTAGTTCCTTTTAGCGTCGACCACTTCCTCATTGCAGTAGCTGCCTTTATTTGCTTATAAGAGTGCTAATCTTATTTATACATAAATGCATGTGTATAATTTCATAACTGTATTTGCTAGAAATTCGTCGCCACTTTTTGTACACGTACACGTGTTTACCGTTGTTCTAACATCTGTGTACAACCTGTAAGCCTCTGCTGCTTAATGCATTCACATACCTTCGCTTCGCACAACGTGTTTGCATATACGTGCGCATATGTGTGCGTGCGTGTACATGAATCTTCATAAAAATATTTGCACTCAAATACCTAAGTTTATGTGCGTATGTGTGTGTATGTATAATGGAGGTTGCAAATCTGTGAGAGTATAGCCAACAAATGCAAACAGTTGTATGCCCGCATCCGTCGCCTTGCATGCATCGCACGAGCAAAGGAATGCACTGAGCGTATGTCATTGTACATGCATGTGTGTGTATGTGTGCGGGCATGTAATTCCATTTTCGTGTCTACAAGTAGAGCTGTTTACCAGTGTCAGCGTTTGTTTGACTAATTCGTTAACATTCTAATATGCAAGTGCACACCTCACACACACACACACGCACATAAACACACATATATGCGCTATGTGCTCAAACGCAACTGCAGGTGTTTGTGTGTTGGTGCGTTTTGCCAACTGTGGTTACAAGTGTTGTAGTGCGCTGTTGTGAGTTATGCAGTGGCTGCAGAGTGCGTGCGTGTACCGGCAGGGTTGTTGAGGGTATGTGCCAGCTATTTGTGGTCCTTTCGTATTTGACAAATTTTGTGATTGTTGTTGGGAAACGTGTATGTGCTGCAACAACTTTTGGGCAAAAAAAATTTACTGTTACTCGGTACAATGAAAAAGAATGCCAGCAAACGTGTTGACAAAATGTTCTATGCCACGCTGGCAGCTTAATTTAAGGCAAACTCACTTGCCGCAGCAGCAAGGAGCTTGTGAACTGTGAATTTCAGTTGCAAACACAAAAAAAATATTTTTTAAATATTTGCGGAGTAAAAATTTTTGAATGGTAACTAGTATAAGCTGGGATTTTCAAAATGTTTTCGGTCCACATTTTAATTAAGGCTTTATGCAACGTAAATGCTGTAAAGAGGGATCAATATTAGTTTTGATGAATTTAGTTGCACGTATACACATACCATTACTTTTTTATTAGTCTCTACGTAAAGATCTCAGTTCCGACCACTATAACATATAGCTGCCATACAAACTGATCGATTGAAATCAAGTTATTGCGGAAAAAACTCTTTCATTTGACGAGATTTCGACAAAATTCAGCACAAAATATTACCGAAGACAGCGCTATAATCTGTAAGAAATTGTTCAGATCAGACAACTATAGCATATATGTCGCTGACATGCAAGCAGACCGTTCACAATCAAGTCTTTGTATAGAATGCTTTTAACCAAAGCGTTAAACAAATTTATGTTTGTATACTTACATACAATATATCTGCGTGCATAAAAATACATTCCTTCTAGAAATCAGTTTAATAGTTATCTTAAGACTGAAATGTCAACGAGTTGTGAAATGCAATGGGAGACAGAGAACTGTAACAACACGCATCGCTGTCATAACTCAAAATATTGCGACTATAATGCACATGCCGCAACTTTAACGCCGCGAGCAGCGAGGATAAGAAACATGGCGGCAGAGCGAGCAAAAAGTCCAATGACAACAAAAGCACAACTTCGGTCATAATTCCAAGTAACACGTAAAGTTTTACGCTTTGCTGCCGTAGCAAATGAAGACGAAGTTGCAAGGCGGCAAAATTGTTAAGAAGAGCAGGAGCGAGGAAGATTAAGACAAACTGATGATGCCAAAAGCACAGATACAATCAAACACTAAACAAAATGTGTAGAAAGTGTGGCGAAAACGTGTTTGTATGGTTGGTGTATAGATTGGTGGCAATAACGCTTAAGGTAGCAGAGCTGCCTTGGTGCGCTAAGGTGGTGATGCATTGTTGCGCACAGCTGTTGCACTGTTGCAAAACATAAATTCATAAGTTGCTGTAGAACTTGCACATTTATTTCTCAAGATTTTTTCATTAACGCGCTGAAAAGATTCACAATAAATATAAGCACCCATATGATAAACATCAGTCAGAGTGGTTGTAGCAAAAGGTCTCAAAGATGATGCGCACTGAAATACGGTAGAAAAGAGCCATTTAAAAATTTAAAATCAACTGTTAAATATAATGCATAATTGCATATATTTTGGATTTGCTGATAATTTAGCGCAGACACACACCTCTAGAGTATGGTGGTAACAAGGTAGGGGTGGCATTTTGGCTTCTTTTGCTTTCAAAAAAGTATAGACACTTGTATATATATGTATATACATACATATATGTAGTATACACATGTGCCTAACTGCCACCTCTACCCTGTTATCACCATATTCACGAGGTGTATGTCTGCGCTAAATTATCCAAAATACGCCTGGTTGTAGGCAAGCAATATTTGATGCCAACAATAATAGTATAGTATCGGTAGCCCAAAATTGAAGCAGCATAAACTCCCACAATACTTGGTTTCACTCGCATTAGTATTTATTAATTACCAGCAGCTTGCACATTAGACATTGAACTTTGTTTTTGGCAACTATTATAGGTAAGTACGAGCACATGTTCCAGGCAAGGTGCCTTGCATAGCTAAATGCACGTGGCTTTAACTGTACTCACATCGATTAACCGCATCGGCGCTGAATTGATTAGATATTATTAGAGAAACTATACTCCGGAATTATCTTGTCAACTTCTGTGGCAAGCAGTAAACTCCTTGTTAACACCTCCACCTTGGCGTGTAACCGATTATACTCACAATTGGAAACTATGACGTTAATTTCGGTTGTGCTGGCTGCTGCAATTGACATAGTAATTTTCTTCAGCAACGAGCTAAGTAGTAATTACGCTGTACGACAGTGTTGCATAAAGCATAAACCGCTAAACACATAACGGAAGTGCTACAAATGAGGTACGAACATTTAGTTATGCATTTGTGTTGTGCACGAATGCCACGCAGCTGTTAAGGTGGGTTATAATATAGGCACACGCTTGAATCAAAAGTCCGGGTAAAGCAGTGAGAATTTATATGAAGACATATGGAGTTTTCAAACAGACATAAATATTTATATGTTATTTAATGGACATTGACTTTATTCAAAATACCACAGTAGTTTAAAATTGTGTCATAAAAAAAATGTTATTTATTTTCAATTTAAATAGTGCCAAACTCATTTTACTTTACCCATTTATTTTACAGGTAATTTTTTTTAAACTTTTGAATTAAATTTTTTATGACCAAAGCAAATAAATAATAAATTTGAAAATACGATAATTTAATACAAAATTGTCCGTCCTATAAAAAAGTGCTATTGATTTTTTCCTCAAACACATTCTTTGAAAAGTTGTATGCAGTTAAAATTATGCTTCAAGTGTACTGAGCATCCATACAAGTGCCTTATAAATTTTATGTTGCTCATACGACATGGTGTACTGTATGCAAGCGCAATACACTTCATATATGTATGTATATGTAAGTTCAAGTGCGTATAACTTTTAAAGGAGAGGCTCTATGAAAAAATCATCTGACCATTTTTATTAGAGTGGACAATTTTGTATAACAGTATCACTTTTTCAAATTTGTAAGTCTCCTTTTCTAATGTAAAAATTTAAAAAATCCATGTTATATACAAGGGAGAAATAAAATGATTTAAAAGCTTGCTTGGTTATAGAAATTTATTTGTTACCGAAAATCGATCTGAAAAAATTCTTCAGATATTGTGGCATTACTTTAGAAGAAAAATAAATTTTGTGTTTATTCATTTCAAACAAAAAAGTTTTCTTTGTTATAAGTTGATTTTGATCGTTAAGTTTTAATGGCAGCTATACGATGTAGATGTTCCATCTAAAAAATTTCTTCAGTGTATTATATCGCTGTTTTATATCAAAATGTATGCTAAATTTCGTAAAGATATCTTGTCAAATAAAATAGTTTTCTTATAAGAACTTAATATAGATCGTTCAGTTTGTATGACAGCTATATGATGGTTTGATCTGACAAAATTTCTTTAGCCATTGTGGCATTACTTTAGAAGAAAATTTGTGCTATTTTTTTTGAAGATACCATTTCAAATAAAAAAATTTTCCTTCTAAAAACTTAATTTTTAACGATCAGTTTGTATGGCAGCTATTGCACATCCGCATATCTTTTAAGCATTTAAGAGTATCTCAAACATTTCCGTCTGAGTGTTAAAAGCTTCGTGGCAAAGCATACAAAATTCTTAAAATTTTCTATAACTACCATTTAGTACTATAGTCAAACAGAACTCGCCACACCTTTAGCAAGCTTTTAATAAAAGTCGACTTAGCAAGTTAAGGATATTCACATTAAAAGTTTACAACATGCCGTGTGAGGAAGCTTATACTCCACATTCCTTAGACGAACTTGTTCAGAGAAACATTTGTTAAGTTTTCCATCGAAACTCAAACAGGCAAGCCTTTTACAAGCTGATAAACTCATTAGTGAAGAAGGTTTTAGTGGAAAGAATCTACAAAGCAATTCATATGTTACTAATTTACTATAATGCTGCATACAGTTAGGCGTACTTAAAGAAGTACTCTTAGTAGTTTGCACATAAGCCGCCCTTATTCGGTTTACAATTTCCGCCTACGAAGGCGTACGTTACAACTGTGTGTGTGCAAGTATATGTGTTGTTATAAAATTTCATCGTGCTGTGGTGTGTAGTTTGCTATGCACGGTCTTAGGCGCACAAACCTACTTGAAGTCTAAGAAAGCCGGCACCCATGTGCTAAAAGTGCGGATAACCAACAAAGTTTATATTTAGGCTTACAGCTTTCAAGGAAATTAATTTTCTACCTTCATATCGATTTCTTGTTGTACTTGGATACTCGCCAAGGGGGAAACGTTGATTTTAAACAAGTTTTTTGCAGATGTATGAAAACTTTTTTTAATTAATATGGGGAGGTTACGCATATCGATTTGACATTTGTCAAATTGTTACACAAATTTTGAAATTTCTTGCGCAGTCGACATGCGACAATTGCTGACACTTTGTATTAGACCGAAAGAAAAGAAAAACAAATTAATAAAAGTGAAGAAGTTCTGTAAGACGATACAATTAAAGCCGACAGCGAAAGTGGCAAGCAAACTTGTGAAGTAACGACAGGATGATTTTCTGTTCTTTCCAACCAGCAGCAACAGCTTGTGGAGCGAAAGACATAGACAGGACTCACATATAAATAGTTGTTTTGCAGGTTGGTCGATTATTTTCCAACATTTATTAATTTGTTTCATATTTGGGTTTAGTATCGTGGGTTCTGGTATATTAAGCAGTTATATCCAGTTGTAAGTCAGAAAAATGAGCATTTCGTCATTGTTCTACAAAATTTAATGTAATGTTAAAGAATCAACGATTAATTTTGAAATATTTTGTTGTCTCTTGAATCCGTAGCCGATCTACAGGAAGACTTCCATTTTAATATTTTCAAAATATTAAGATCCATGTACTTCTGCCTATGTTCAAACCAATTGCCGAAGCATTTTTGCCACGCTGACTGAGTTATCGCCAAAACATGTGTTCTGAACGCATCAACCGCCTCTTCAGGTGTCGAAAATCGTTGACCTTTTACTTTATTTTTTCGTTAGGGAATTAAAAGAAGATATTCGATGCCAAAACAGACCCATAAGGTGAATGACTAATCGAATCGTTTTCAGTGTTTTCCATGCTTTTAGTGCTCAAAAAAGTGGATGTGTGAGAACTCGCATTGGCATGACGAAGTGTTATCCATCTTCGATGACAGCTTTTCTTGATTTCTTGAAAGACAACTGACAAACAAATGATTGTGTACCACTCAGAATTTTATTTTCTCCGCTATTATAGTGGCACGGTTGCGACATGTCCAGTTGCTCCAAAAAAACTTTACACTAGATTGTGCTTTGTGCGCGAACAACTTTTGTTAGATTTGGCATATTTTGAAGCCAAACGGTCGATTGCTCTTTACTTTCGGACGCATACTCGTAAATCCACGCTTCATCATCTGTCAAAATTTCGTAAACGTGTTTCAAAGCACCGCAGAAATTGTGAGGACTCCAACGCGAACAAATATTGTTTGGCAACCAAAGGTACATATAGTATTGAATTCACAACACCATCGTTAAACATTGGTCTTTGATGGACGCTCTTCCCCATTATTAAGCTCATCGATGCACTGCTGCTGCGTTAAACCATGACGAAAGTTTTGAAAAAATAATCCCGCTCAAATGTTAGCGGTTTATTTGCATTTTTGGCCGAAAGAAATATTTCTAGTTACTGTAAACAACACAAATAGCGCTCATATGTCAAAACGTTCCGAGTATGTATAACAACAAAGATGTCGAACGTCACGATAAAGTTGTCAAATTGCAAAACTAGTATTGCCAAATTCCGAAATATAAAAGGCAACTTTCGCAGATCTTCTCACAGTCTAGTTCACGACTGTGTCACAACCACCCTAATACTGATATGTATTAAGAATTTGCATGCCACTGTTGTTATTGTTGTGCAGTTTGTTTGCTGTTTGCAAACACGTGTCAGTTTTCCATTTGCCTATCGATTGGCCAGTGACTTTACATTGTTTGTGCTCATCTTTGTTTTATTCCCAAGTTATTTGTTTAACTTCGGCTGCCGGAGATAACAAAAACAAGTTTTTATTTTGTCTGGCTCCATAGCGTAAGTGCTTTGTTTGTTTACTTTTGTATTAAGTTTGAAATATGAAGCTTTTCAGCAATTCGCTTTTGAAAGTTCAATTTCATTCAATTTCAAGAAAGGCAAAGAAGCTCTTTTACCTAAAAATAAGAAAAAACAAGAAAAAATGTAACTTCGGCTGCACCGAAGCTAATATACCTTTCACAGGTACATTTCTTTTAGTAACTATGTGATCAGTTTATAAGGAAGCTATATGCTATAGTAATCCGATCTGAACTATTTCTTCCGATATTACATTATTTCTATGAACAATAACTCATATCAAATTTCGTGAAGATATATCGTTAAATGAGGAAGTTTTCCATACAAGAACTTGATTCCGATCGTTCAGTTTGTATTGCAGCTATATATTTTAGTGGTCCGATATCGGCAGTTCCGACAAATAAGCAGCTTCTGGAAGAGAAAATGATGTTTACAAAATTTCAAAACGATATCTTCAAAATTGAGGGACTAGTTCGTATATATACAGACAGATGGACAGACGGACATGGCTAAATCGACTCAGCTCAACATACTGATCAATTATGTAAATATTTGATAGGGTCACCGAATCTTCTTTCTGTGTGTTACAAACTTCGTGACATACTTAATATACCCTGTTCAGGGTATAAAAAAGGTGAAGTTTACGAAGACTTCCCCGAATTTGATTTTGTTTTGGTTAAATGAAGCTAAAGATCTCGCCTTTCCAACACTATATGATATAACACAATGTGGTTGGTAGCACTGAAGGTATACGACTGTCACGACATCTATTGACAAAATACGAAAACACTTTTTCGACTGCTAACAAGTTTTCCGCAATTTTTCAATTTTATTTCAAAACTGACTTGCAACAAATTACAGCATGCAGTTCTTTCGTAGAGTAAAAGAACAAAATTTTTTTTTATTTTCATAACTCTTGCTGCAAATTCTTACGGTTAGTTTGTAATTATGTTGGCAATGTCTGTCCGCAAATACTCGTGTGACAGTTCGGTTATCTTTTCGGGGATTTCGGTGACAGACTTGTCATCCAGACTTAGATGTTTTGTTCGAGGCAAATACTGCTTTTGTTGGTTGGAGCACACCAGAGATGGTCAGTGATGTCAGTGGTGCTACATAGCAGTCGTTGCAAGATGAAAGTGTTGCATTCTCGTAGGCTTCGACAGCTTCTTGTCGTCTCTTATTAGAAATTTGCTAAGCTTGCACCAGGTTTCGTTTATATATGTCTATCTATATAAGTACATATGTATATACATGCATATATTATATATAGCATTTAGTCATGCTCATTTGCAGTTGTTGTTGCCTTGGCCATTGTTGTCTATGCTTTTACTGTATTGTGGCCAACTGTCCGTTGGCCTTGAAATTTGGCACACATCTCTCATATTGCCAAATTAGATGAAAAAAAAAATTTTGTTAAAATCCGCCCACAACCACGCCCACCTCCCATATAACACAAAAATCAAAAATCATCCTGCAGTAGCAAAATTTTCTACAGTGTAATATTTTGTAAATATAAGCTTGTCCAGAAAAAATAAAGCAATTCCGCCCACAATTACGCCCATCTCCCATATAATATAATCACAAAAGTTGCAATATTTTCGCTGTTATCACAGCTAGACTGTTAAAAATTGTCAAACGGATTTGAATCAATAAAAATTATTATTTCTCTAAAAATGAAACAAGTCCGCCAACAACTACGCCCACCTCCCATATAACATAACCAATAAATATTCGAAAATGATCATATGTGACCTGGTCTACGAAAAGGGAAAAGGAAGCTAACGTGCGAAAACTAGTTTTCTGGGGAACAGCTGTTAAAAATCTCATCTTCCATCCGAATCAACTAAAAAGTGAAAATTGATTTTTTGACACCTAAGCCCCCTTTCCGTAGACCAGGTCACATATATTATTAATTATTTATTCAACAAGTAATTGTTTAACATCATCGTCCAATTTTAAAGTTTTATTTTGGGGATTTGTTCCGAAACCATTAATAAAAGGATCCGATGAAGCTAAAAGCAAGTGCATTACATCTTGATTTGTAGAAATTCTGTCGCATTTTCTAGAATGATTAAGCCTATATTTTTGTAATCTTTATTATGAGCTTCTTGAGCCTCCTCTGATAGCATGCCCAATGGTAAAATAGAGGATGAAACAATTTTACTTCCATGCATTAAAACTTTATGTACCGTCATTGGCATATAGTAAAATAATATAATAATATTTATATATTCAATATAAATTTCTGCAGTATCACAATATTTTATTTCTTTTGCCATTTCAAAATTTCGTGTTTTGTTAATTTTTTTCACCCGTTTGCACTTCTCTCGGTATCACATACGACAATACGAACGCTAAACCCTTTAAGGGTTTTACTATACTGACCTAGTACCATCACCCTGACTTGGAATTTCTCACCCCCCAGATTAGCTGTTGTACTGTGTAATTAGTTCAAATAATATAATGCATCTAAAATAGTATTTTGTTGTTGTTGTATAACGAGAGACCACTCCAAAAAATAACAACAAAACAACAAACAGAACAATCAAAAAAACAAACAAAACAACGAAGCAGGCAAAAAAACAAAGCAACGAATCAAGCAAACAAACAACGCAGTTGCAGTTGATTAAAATGCTAATTACTCATGAATTGGCAGCTAATTGCAGCTGATTTTTTCTTCTATATATTAAGGAGATTTTAAAGTTTATTTTGTCTAAGTGGCTAACCTGCGCGCTCCTGCGCACAATAGTTATATTCTGTTGAAGTTGTGAAATATATGATTTTTTTGGACCATGAAAAAACATCATATTAAAAAAAATCTTAAAAAAGGAAGTATACATTTGATGATGTAAATCACATCTATAATATTGGTTTTAATAAATAAAAACTTTACAATTGATATTTTATGGTTAACTTTTGAGTTTTAACCTTTGCAATATTCATCACATTTTTCTGAGTAACTTTGCGTTGATACTTTGCTGGACGTTGAAGCTCTCCCAACAAAAACCCATTGAATATATCAAGCCCAAGTATTCGGATAACGTTATTTGATTAGTTCTTAGCTTAAATTGAAAAGATGCTACAAATTTGAAATGATAAGAAAAAATCTTTTTTTTCCGCTCTGGCACCACTGTGCGCCGTTTGGTGTCAGGGTTGCCACTGCTTTTGTTTCCGCAAATACAGTTGCTCATAAATTTGTAAGTGCATTTTGTGTGTGTTCTCAGTTTTTGTCGCACGTTCAAGCGCATACAACGTTCGCTCTCTTCATAAGGCTTGTTTGCATCATTTGTTTGTGTGTTGTTGTCGAATGCGTCGCTGCAGCTGCAAAAATGCATACATATTTTGCATGGTACAACAAAATTAAAAGCAAAGGCCATTCACAACATCCCCCGCACCTTAAAGCTGTCAGATGACCGTCACCTTTCTTTTGTGGCAACACGTTGCCAGCCATGTTGCCCCACGCCAAATTATTAATTAGTTTCACGTTACTTTGTTGCACTTTGCTTGCTGCTCGGGTTGTTGTTGGTATTTTTGTTGCCATCGTTGCTAGCACACGGCGCTTCGTCTGTTTGAGAGCTCGAAACGAAGTGCTTTGCTGTTTTTGTTACATGCCGCTTTTTAACAAAATCTATTCTTAAATGACGAAATGAGAGCTTAAAATTGTTCAGTCTTGGTCCTGGAAATCAAAGTGGACGCTCTTTTTTGTTTAATCATGATTTTTGACAAGCAAACCTGCGGCGTATCAGCATTGCCATCTGCACATCCCATGGCGCTGGAGGTTTAAATACAGTTGCCCTAACTCTATTGCGACTACTGGCAACGAGACCATATCAAATACTAAGCCTTTCTTTTATATTTCGGAATTTGATCAAACTACTCACAACTTTTTCGTAAAGTTTAACATTCTTGAAGTGATACATACTCAGCACCTTTTGACATACGAGCACTATTTGTATTGTTAACAGTAACTTAAGATATTCATCTCGGTCAAAAGGTGGAATTAAATCGCGAATTTCGACATGAATTAACTCAGGAACCGTGCATCTATGAACTTAGTTACATTTTTGGCGGCAAAAAAAATTTCTTCACGTTGGAACTCACGCTATTCGTTAATCGCATTTCCAAACAAATGGTTGACTGTTTTTTGGGAAAAACTGGACATGACCCAACCATATTCTGAGTGGTACACAAACATTTCTTTGCTTCTTGTCGTTCAAGAAATCAGAAAACCCAAGCGCCTAAGACGGATCACTCTTCACCGCGCCATTGCGAGTTCTTATATATCGACTGGAACAACCGCATTTTTTAGCACCCAAAAGTGATAAGTGATGATAAGTGATACACCGAATATTCAGTCATTATTTGGCAGCAAATTACTACTTTTTATTCGTACGTGAAAAATAAACTATGAAATCAACATTTTTCGCCACCTAAAAAGGCGGTTGATGCGTTCTGAATACATATTTTGGCGATACCTCAATCAGAGTGGCAAAAGTGTTTCGGAAATTAGTTCGAACACAATCAAAAGCGTGGAGCTCTTAACAGAAAATATTTTGAAAACAATAAAGCGATTTTCGTTGATTACAATTTGAGCTGAGTCGATTTAGCCATATTCACATGCTTAGGCCGTCTGTATTTCCTCAGTTTCAGAAATAAAATATCGAACATACACATATCTCTCCCCAAGAACCCGCTTATATATCAGAATCGCCTATATTGGACCATTATATGCCATACGATCATACAAACTGAGCGATCAGAAACAAATCTTTATATGAAAACTAGTTTATTTGACATAATATCTTTACGAAATTTGGTGTGAAATACTATAGTCTTCGAACAAGGATTTAAGGATATTATATGTAGCTTCATAGCTAGCAAAGTTTGCTAAAGCAAACAAGAATCGTTGTAGTGAAAACGGTGATTAAGAAGTTAAGTCGGTAGAGTTGCTTTCCTAACTTATTTTTACTGGTGTTTCGCGTTCAGACCAGAGTTGAGTGAAGTTGAAGTAGGATCAGTGTTCAATTCTTATGCTACGTATTTAGTGTGAAGAGAAACACTGTGAGCTCTGGTTTGATCAACAAGTGTTTGCTTTTGGTCTGTATGGATATGGCTAGAGAGAAATCTGAACCATATGTAGCAATGATCGGGAAGGTCGCTGAAAATTACAAAAATTTTATAAGCCAAGCTATGTGTAGATCTATGCGTTGTCATATGACCTTGACTTGTTTTATTTGTCTCTATTGACCTTGCTATTTCAGCTACATACATACATTATCCGATTAATTAATTATTAAGTTGCTTGTAATTACTTGTAACTGTTTAGGCTGATTTCAAGACTAATTTAGCGTAATGAGTCTTAAGAGCTTAAAATCAGCCCAAAATGATACACAAAGCACACTGCAACAATAAAAGCGTAAGTGCTTAATGCATTGCATTCACACTGAAAGCTGCCTTTCAACAAAGGCATATTACTTTCAACACCAATATACTGTTTTGTATGCCAACACATACACACGCATGCGCACAAGGATAAAACATTAAATTGATGCTGCTGTTGATGGCTAGAAAAGATGCTGCACGCGTGTGGGTGCGTGTGTTTGAGCAGCGGATGTTGCAATGCAGCTGTTTCAGGCATGATTACACAATGCCGCCTCAACGACAGCAACGAAGCTTTCATACACACAATGCGGACTTACCGCATACATATACATTTCATATATTCGCAGGCGTAACAGCAAATAATGCCCAACTTACAAATATGCAATGGAATTATATATTTCCTCATAGGCGCCATGCCCAAAAATCTCACTTTTGGTTGTAGGAGATTCATTGAAACTAAAATATGTATATTATTTTAAGTCTTTCGAAATGAGACGGAAATCGGTAGAGTCTTCGGAATGGCAGCCCTCGAGAAGCAATTGTATAATGATATGTGTGCTGCACCCATCGTATTTCTACGATTTTATTGCTGAGAACTGGAGCGCGATAATTTGACCGAAATGAAGGAAAATTTGTCTATTCGTCTTGCGTTGAAATCCCATTGCTTTCTGCTTTCTGCATCACTTACTACTTCCTGTCCATCGTAACAATATGAATCGATTTGTTGTTGTGCCTGATTGCTGCTGGTTGATGTGATTTATACGCTCCGCTGGTTGGCATTTCCAAACTCTAATGAACCGAGATGTTAGCGGTGAGGGAAGAGAGAATAAAGAAGTGAATGATTATTGATGTACACAATGAATCCACAATAACAGTGTGCGATCAGCTCAGGCTCATAATAGCCAGTACTCTTTGTTAACAAACTCGCTGATATTGCGAAATTACCATCTCACTTGGACAGCTTAGAATGTCGGTCCGTTAAGTTACATAAAACTTCTATATAATAGATCATAAGGAGCTTACCAATAGACTTGAACAATGGCCTTGAACATGTCAAAAATTTCTTGCACCAGCTAATGTCAGTTTCGACTAGATCTTCTGGTTTACTGAAGATAAGACTGCCGAGATGTTTCAGTCTCACACGAGAACTTCAATCTTACAAGAGTTGGAAAATGGAGGGAGAAAGTGTCTGTATTTTTCCACCTCACTCTCATCCACACAAATTTAATAACTTTACAGTGTGAATACTTATTGGACAACATCCAGTAAGAGCCGACGATTACGACAAAATCAACTTTATTAAGTAAGTGGTTCAGTAGATCTTCTGCGTTCTACTCAAGGTCAAAAGGATTCCGTAGTCGCAAGGAGCTGGTCGTTAACACCTGCTAAGCGCACGTGCGGTTCTTTGCTCTAGTGTTAGAAGGCAATATGCTATTGGCTATTCAACTCGGTGCCATTTTAATGTGAGCGGTGCAAGGATGCAGCCACTAGCTAGTTCATTGGCTTTGCAGAGCGGGCACAGATATTCCGTGACGAGCATTGATCGCACAGTTAGCAAGCTTAGTGCTAGTATTACCTCTCTGCTGTCGACTTGAATGCTCACCACCCTGAAAGCTGGTGTACTTCGTAGCAGAACGTCCACCGCCACCTTATTAGCAGCCACTTCTGCCGAAAAGATACTACTCTGATTTACGATACTAAGATTTACGAAGAGTTCCTTACAGCAAACTCCCCCTCCAAACTTCCTTTCTAGCTTCGTTCGATCCGTGAAAAAACTAACTGCTCCTCTTTTCCAGATTCTTCCCCATACACATATCCCTCGTCGTTATGTAAGCAGAAAAATGTCACCACAAGTAGCCATTACGACGAAATAAACCAAGTTTTCAGGAATGTAGGTAGAGGAGGAGCTTCCATTCGGTTGTTATGTATAAAAAATACGACAACTACAAGGTACTTTCCAAAGTAAACAGGACTTTTTGAATCTAGCGCCCCTTGGTGGAGCCATCTATATGTCGACTGGTGCGTTAGAATCTGCTATCTTTATCGATTGTCCAGTGAGAATTTCATGACGTTACATAGCTTAGAAGTGAAGTTATTGCGTTTGAAGTGTCAGTATGTTTGTGTTATCGGTGCGAAAATGAGCTTCGAACAAAGAGCCAACATTTAATTTTGTTTTAAAATTAGTAAAACTTTTACCGAAACGTTTCAACTGATGGAACAAGTTTATGGCGATGATTGCCTGCCCCGTAGCAGAGTGCAGGAGTGGTTTCAACGTTTTCAAAGTGGGCGTGAGGACATACTTAAAAGACGATCAACATGTGGGCCAAACAAAATCGGTGATCACCGGAAATTTCGTCGAAACTGTGAGCGAATTCATCAAAAATCAACCGAAATCATCATTGAAATTCATGGAAATGGAATTGAACATCTCCAAAATATCGATTTATAGCATTTTGACCGAACATTTGGGCTTACGAAAGTTGTGTGCACGGTTTGTTCCGCACAAATTGACTGACGAAAAAAAATTGCTCGGAATCCAACATTCGAAGGACGATTATTTGACCAAAAATCACATTTTAACCATTAACCAGTCCCCGTATTTACCTGATATGGCACCGTGCGCCTTCGTCCTTTTCAGAAAAATAAATTTTCCCAAGAAGGGAAAGCGACCTAAAACACTCGTTCTCGTTCATGTGTTTGGACCGTGCAAAAAGCTGTATTGAAGCAGAAGGAGACTATTTTGAATAAAATAAATTGGTTTTGCCAAAAAAACCATTTGTTCTTTTTTTTTAAGTCCTGTTTTGTTTCGAGGCTGTTGTTTCCTTTTCATTGAGGACGTTTTTTTTACGTGGCGGATCCCAACCCCAGCGCATAATCCTGAGGAAGTATAGTTCGGCTTCGCATTTTAGCTCGGCTTGAAACGGATGACTCTGGCTACCCAGAGGATACTTGGTCGTAAGCCACTTTCAAGTGAATGGTGCTTAGAGAATTTATCTCACTTGCTTGAACTTCTATACCTAACTCCATCCTTCAAGTTGTTGTAAGTAAGTTGTTTTATATGTAGTCGATTTGGACACATAAGGCCATTATACTCGTTAGCCTGTGGTTGTTACCTTTATTGCTTACTTGTTTCGTATTTTCTAAAGCAAAAGCTGTTTGATAAATACTTAATAGTACTAACTTGAATATAGTACTAAGCACATTTCTGGAGGTTCACGACTTATCTTAATTTTGGCATGCTTGCGGTCAAAATATATGACTCACATGGAAACAAAATCAAATATTATAAAAAACTGGAAACATAAGCAACGACGAACGCTCTCCTTGTGGCAATATTTTAGTGTCTCATAACAAATAAATCAAATATTTATAAGCAATAGATGCCAAGGTAGAATGCGGAAGACCTCAATGCAACCAATTAGATATTAATGATGCATGGCGCTGTGTGGAGTCATACTTCTAGTACAATGTGTACCTAACTCTCTCACATTTTTGTTATTGTTGCCACAGTAAGTGTCAACAGAAATCAGATTAATTCCTCTATGTGATACTTTGAAGCCAGCTTGCAAACTATGTTAACGCTGAGCAAAATACCAGCAAAGCAAATAATAAGCCACCAGCAATACAGTCAATACTGCTGTCATCCATAATTGCACCAGAAGACAATAGCAATCAATGCACTGCTTCATCCACGTGCTTATCCTTTCAGATCGTTCTTTGAAAAATTAAATTATATTTGTTTCGGAGCGCCACTGCACAGTTTCTGCTATTCAGCTTATATAAATGAGCACTGCTGATGCGTATGCTACTTGTGCGTATGCGTACTGGCATGAGTGTGTGTGTGTGTGGCAAAATTATGCTTTATTTGCTAATTAGCAATACACCATTCCAATTGACAAGTGACAAGCGACAAGATTACTCATTTCACAGAGAAATAGCAAATGCAAATGAGAAATGAGAAATTTGTTTCTGGTTTCGATCAATAAATGTTTTATCGTTCACATATGTACATACATATCTTTATTGATATGAGTTTCCTCAAATTTCATTAAACAAAGCAACTGTTGCTGAAAATATTTCATAAATTTTTGCGCAATATTTTGGTAATTAAAATAAATTTGAGAATGTTTTATTATTATTCTGAAGAGGAAAGATTTGATTATTTTTTGCTTAAATTGAGTAGGCACCGAAACTACATGACGGATTTGAGAAAATTTTCCACCGCTAGGAAACCAGACTTTCACCGGTGTACAAAGACTATATTATATTTTCAAAAAACTTAAGGATCCTTACTAAAACGACAATGAAGCCAATAATATCAATAGTTCGATGACCATATTACGTAGTCTTTATGAGGTTCTCTTCCCCAAAGTGGCATGGCAAGTAGAGTGATATATGTACTATAAAGATGACGAATCTATTATCATCATGCCTGTAACAAACGCAGTGCTTTAGAAAAAGAACTAGTAGAAATCGAAACAAGACTACCAGAAATCATCCTGTCTTTTACTCTTTCTAAGGCTCAGCAATTAAATTTACTTCAAAATGGAATTCTCAAACATTAGCTCTCTTCGAATCGCATTCTCCCACTCACTTCCACGCTCTTGTAATAAAAAATTACATGTAAAAGCGAGCGATTACATGAAAAAGAGATTAAGCGGATTCCTATCAAAGGGTTACATAAGTTTCCTCGAATAAAAAATAGTCTTTTCCAACAATTTTTTTTTAAATAAAAAATTAGATATTTTATTACAATTTTGTATTGTTACAAGCATAAACTATTAACAAATAAATTCTGAAATTTTAGGAAAAAAATATTTTAAACTCAGGCATTGCCACGCCATTTCCGGTTCCCTTGGAAAAGAAATGCGACAGCGTTAACAGGAAAACTCCTTACAGGATCATCCAATCTGAAAAATGTGTGTTTTAGTTAAAACATTAAATTAGAGCTCGGACGAAGGAAAAAAGTGAAAATTGGATTTTTGGCAGAAATTCAGACAAAAAAATGAAAGTTCAGTGAAAATTTCGCGAAATTTTTTTTTCAAATAGCTGTAATCGAAAAAACCAATCCTTCCCTCAAATCTTTAAGAATTGTATCTCAAGGAAAATTTCATGAAGATCGTTTGAGTAGGTCTCAAGAAATTTGTCAACCAACTTCGAAAACACAGTTTCGAAATAAACGCGTTTAAAAATGGCGCACTTAGCCTAGCTAGCTTCGAGCGCACAAGTTCTCAAAGCTGTATCTCTGAAACTATTACTCAGATCAACGTAAAAATTGAGGACAATACTCTAGAAATGTTGTAAAATTTAACAAAGCAATAAAAAGATTGATTTTTTTAAGCCACTAAACCCATGTAACCCCTCTAGTGGTTTAGTCGATATTTTTAGTGCTACCAGATTTTGTTTTGCATATTTTAGCTCCGTTTTACTATTGCGAATGTTTCAAATGACAAATGAAAATACAAATTTCTTTGTTTCTTGTATATCTCAATCATTAAACTTAAAATCAATTATAGTATTTAAATTTTGCAAATTCTTTCCAACCACATTGTTTGGTAAGAAGCGCCAGGAATTAAGATTACTTACCCATTTTCTTCTTCAGTTGTTTTTTGGATGATGCCACATTTTTTGGCAACTTCATTCATGCTATTTGCTTCATAAATTAAGCTAAACTTCAGCAGTCCATGCTCAATATCGCTTATGGTGATTATCAATGTGATGTTCGGCTTACTCCACCAGGTGGCTTCAGCGCTCTTATGTTATGAAGCACAGTCACTATAGAATATAAATAACGCGCTGAATTCTATTGCGGAACTATTTTTACCTGTTATTAGACATAATATTTCTATGTGCGCAAAGAGAACGAGATCTTCCCGCAGTCAGATAGTAAATATTAACGCGGATAATAGATCAGTGCAGTGTAAGTGAAAATAATGTATTGAAGATCATTTTCAACGAGAACACAATAATTATTCAAATCCGTCAATTGTCAACTGTTAATGCATTGAGGAGATGCTAACGATATTAAGCCTACTCTCAAAGTCGCTGATGATATTGAGGCAAATTATGATTCATTTAGTCGAAGGCTTTTCTGGTCCATCAACGAGCACAGATCGAGTGGAAAATGCAAAGCCACGACTGACATTGCTATCGTAGCAATGGGAAAAGATTAAAAAACCATTCGTGCGATAGGTTTTGCGAAAATACTAACAAGACATCTTTCAGGACAATTCTGAAGCAAAAGAAGTTGCTTTAAACTTCATCGGAGCTGAGTCGATGCAAAAAGTTTCCAGATTTTTGCGAGAAGTAAAAAGAAGAATTAACATCTTTTAACCACGATGTTATAAAAATACAACAAACACATGGAAGTAGTAGCTTTGAGTGATTATGCTGTCTCTCACAACCAAATTGCCATAAAACAGGAAAAACAGTAGCAGTTACTAATTTTCACAAACTGCACAAAGCTGTTTCAAGACTACTCCAGTGAATGCATGGAATATCTACTCTCTCACCGCAAGTAGAAAATAAGTTTTTCAAGACTTTCTGAACGCCTCTATATTGATTTTACTGGCATAATTTTCTTTGTTTTTGCAAAAACAGCGATTTATACGAAAAAAAAAAATTATCAAAATTTTTATCTTGATTTTGATTAGTCAGTTTATATGTGTGGCAGCTATGTAAATGCTATAGTGGTCCGATATCGACGGCTACGATATACGAAGTTTCAGATCGATGTGTCGAAGACTGAGGCACTAGTTCGCGGCAGAGCACGCCAACCTTGGGCATTGGCAGAAGTGCAATATTTGGTCTGCTGGTAAAAAGATCGAATCAAATTAGTTAAATATAAAATTTATATTCCCTAAGGATTAACATTCCGTTATTTAACAGGGCCAAACATTTAGAGTATAAACTATCCTTTCTACCCTATTTTAAAGTTAAATCCATTTAAATTTTGTTATCTCCAATTTGGAAGGAATTCAACTGAAAAGGCACACACACTCATGCACTGGTAAGATTAAGCATATATTTCATTTTAAAGATTATAATTTCAACCGACATCAAGCATGATGAAATAATCTCCATACATATGTGCGCACATTACTTTATCCCCCATCGCTTAGCGCTAATAAGAAGCTCCTTTTCACCTGACTGAAGATAACTTTTCTAATATATTTTTCGCTTTTGCATATCGCTAAATTCGCACGAATATTTCAATCCCGGCGAAGGCTGCTGCCATTCATGCTGATGCTCTGCACCATTTGATTTATACATTTTGCTGCCAACGCTTGCGGCGGACGCCCACGCGCGCGGTCGGTAACCGAATTGAAAGTTGCGAAAAGTTTTGAAAGCGGTGATAATTTATCGCGATTATCAACGCATTGTTGAGTGTGCAAATATTTTATAATTTATGTATACACATTATTTGCAGCAATCTTTGGTGGCGCTAATTCGTCTTCTGTACTCTGTACTCCCCAGCAGCGCGCAAACTGTATTGAAACTTGTAACTCACGCGGCCCCCACACCACGCAAAATCCCCACAACTCCACAAAGTGTCTTGAGATGGGAATCTGTGCGCTTATGTACGCACACACACACAGACGCTGCTCTACATCATAACGATTTTTTTCGTATTCGCTTATTTAATTTCACCTCCAAGACGCAGCGCTTCCGTTGATTCTTCCTACACTTCAAGGAAAATCGAATTTTCTTCCGCAAGCAATATTCCGCCCCAACTATTTGATGCAGTTACGAGTGCGCCAGTTATGCTTCAAATGGTTACTTTTGTAATTGTATTTACACTGCCAGAAACGGAAATGTTTGTACGCCATTTTGGAGGGGGAGGACGCAGCTACAAATACTGGCGCTTTCATCCCTACACTCTCGTACTCGCGCCGTCCTTAACAACAGTCCCATTCAATTAGTTTAAATATCAGAAATATTGAGATATTTTGTTTGTCAATGGCTTGCGTAAGCGCACCCTCACCATCCTGCGCTGAAAACGCTAGTTTGTCACAAAATAGCGTAGAGTGTTGCTTCTATTAGCACCAACTGTATTTGAAAGCAAAACCCTTCCTCAACTCCTGCTCTTAGCTTAAAGGCATTGCGCTTGAATGCCTTCGCATCCATCCCTAAAATACCGTGCCCATTTGTATGCAGCTCTCTTTTGGAAAACCACTGCCTCTGAGTTGCTCTTCTTCACTGTTTACCCATGCTTCAAAAATAGCTCGCGGTTTGTAGAGACGTAAATCGCGAGCTCTTACGTTTTCAAACATTTGTCCGCTAGTCTTAGATCATTTGGCATGCGGCACGTGTTGCAAGCACTTGCTGCAATCAAATGTTTCCAATTTCCCAGTTGGCAGACGAAATTTGTGCAACTGAAATGAATTGGCTGCGGTTTTAGCAGCTACAATGACAACACAGTCGCAACAATGACTACAACAGCCAAATCAAAAGTGATCTGTGATGGAAATTAACTCAAAAACAACAAAAAAAAAGTAAGCTTCGTTTTCACCGAAGCTATAATAGCCTTTAAAAATACAAAATCGGTCTTATAAGAACATTGATTGGTCAGTATGTATGGCGAGCTGAACAATTTCTTCATAGATTGCCTTGCCTTGAACAATAACCCCAGCAAAATGTCATTAAAATGTATACTCAAATGAGAAAAGTTTTCCATACAATTAAATTACACATGACTAAATTATATTCATCTTTTAAAGCGGTTAGAAAATAGAGAGCTCATTAAACACGCAATGTGATTATTAAATAATTATTGGTTGTCTTACTTGTTAGTACAGTGTTTTCCATATTTCTATGCAAATGGAAATTTCTATAGTGGGAGCATTATAATTACAACGCATTTACGCCAACTCTATTCATATTATAATATTGAGTCCAAAGTCGCCGCTTCTCGTTTTCTCTTTCACTAATGAATTGCGCCATAATGTTATCTAGCGAGTACAGAGGCTTACAAGTTTTCAACTAAGTGCTCCCGGCTTTTATAGGCAGCTTTTCTAGGGCTCAAAATAATTTATACATATTAATGTTCACAGACTTAAGTAGCTAAATGAAATGCTAGCCGAATTCTAAAAACAAAATTTTGAAGCTAATTAAGAAAAAAGTTTAGTGTTTCGAAATGGGTAGTAGTTTTATAGCAAAGTGTATGTGAAAATGTATCTACCAAGTAACTAACCGGTTTTTGCAAGTCATGTTAATAATTAACAAACTGTACGTTTCAAAACAAATTTGTGCGGCGCTGCATAGTTCATAGGCTATAAACAACGAAATATGTCAAATTAAGAGAAGCTAAGAGAAAAATTATTGGGAGCAACTCACTGTTATCTGAACACTGTTTCGCCGACGCCGCCGACACACCGCAATCTTCTATTGACTGAGAAACCACGGCAATATGAGCTAGCTATTAATAAGAGCTCTCTCGCGATAGAACAATAATATATTATTTATATTATAGATTCTTGAATATTGTAGAGCGAATCTCAAATATAGCAGTAGCAGCTGTTGAAAATTTGGCGATAAAAAACAAATGGAAAATACAAACCAAAAACAATAATAAAGTATAAATGTATGTATATTTACGTCTGCTTGCCGTGTACAATATTAATTAATAGAAAACCTTATAAAATTTCAAAAACTTAGATAATTATGCTTGAGAAGCTCCGAAAAGACAATAAAGCTATTTATACTTAAAACGCTTGTCATGTTTGCATGCATATATTAAGTTCATCAAATAAGGTTTTGCTCTGCTTTTTGCTCAATAAAAACGTAGAAATATCGTAAAAAATTATTACGAAAAATATGCCAAAGTAGCGTCTTATAACCAGTTAGACGCGTTCCACTCGTAGATATATGCCATTCTCCGCTTCTATGATGAGATTTTTTTTACTTAGCTTAATGGGATCTTCGGTGCGTGCAGAGCGACTGAACTTGTAGTCGCGCAGCAAGTGTACGAGCCCCACCTTCGTCTGCATTTTACCGAAACGCAGACCAATGCAGTTGCGTGGGCCATCGCCGAAAGGCAGAAAGGCGCAGCTATGACGCTTTTCTACGTTCTCTTTATCGAAGCGCGTGGGATCGAAACGATCGGGTTCAGGATAGATTTCCGGATCGTGGTGTATGGCATCCACAGGGATCACAACTGAGGTGCCTTTCTCCAAGATCAGTGATGAGTTGGGCACGCGATAATCTGAAGTGACTGTGCGCACAAGTTGCGCCAGTACCGTGTATTTCCGCAGTGTTTCTAGATATACGAAAATAAATGAAGTTGGTTAGGTTTTACATATATAAGTTGATTAATGGACATACCGTTGACAACCTTCTCCAAATATGACATTTCCTTTAACGCTTCATAGGTGACTTCGTTCTTGTGAGCGCTCAATACGTTCACAATTTCTTCACGTAGTTTATCCTGTATCTCTGGATTCATTGCCAGCTCATAGAGGCAGAAAGACATGGTGGTCGATGAGGTGTGGAAACCGGCTATAAAGAAGACAAAAGCCTGCGCAGCCATCTGTAGCAAAGTCAAGCCCTGTGACAAATCTATGCCCTCATGCTTTGACGCCGTCTCTTGATCCTCAGCCATCATATCGATTAGCATGTCCATGAAGTCATTTCGCTTCACCTTGTTCTTAATTCGATACTCGACGGTGTTGCGCACAGCGTCGATAAAGAACTCAGACACCTCGTCATTTAGTATTTTCAAACGCAATGTTTTTGCGATTTTCGGATTAAATACTATAAGCGCCTGTACTAGCGGTGAGTGGCGCGGCTTCTCGAAGATGGAACGGCCATAACTGCGAAATGCGGCATTTGGATCCGACAGGCTATTGCACTCAATACCAAAAGCGCAGGTGCCGATCACGTCTGTGGTGTAACGTGCGCTTAATTCCTTCACTTCGAATTCCGGCACCAACTGACCACAGGTACGACTGAGATTCTCCGCTACCGCCACCACAGTGGGGAACATAAATTTCATTTTGCCCGAGGAGAAAACGGGTGTCAACTTATTGCGTAAGGAGCGCCATTCTTCACCCTCCAAAGTCAGCAAATGACCCGAGAGCGGTTCATCGCGTACATTGTTGAATGCACCGCGGTCGTGAAAGCTCGAAAAATCCTTAATGAGTATATGCTTGATTAAGTCCAGATCAACAATGAAAGCTGATCGTAAAAAGAACATATAAATGCCGCCAATTGGTGCACCATCTCGCTTGTAGCGCTTATAAAGTCGTGAGTTTATATCCCGAAAGTGAAATTCACGCCCGATACCTTTCATATTACCAAGTCCATAGATAGGGTCTTCTTGTGGAATACCACGGCGCGCCCAATAGCTATAATGATTATGCAAATAAAGCAACACCAAAGCCACAACGACTAACGCGAACGATAAGACGACATACGACATTTTACTGCGATTGACTTGTGCACTGCATTCAAAAAAACCTCAAAAATTCTAGTTATCACAGGGTGTAGTCAGCGCTACATACAAATCGATTGAATGATCTATGCTTATAATTAGCCACCGACCGATTGTTATTGAAATTATGACGCCTTGATTGAAGTACTTTTAGACTCTAGCACAGCACTTAGTAAACTGTTTGGAACTGAGGCCGGCTACTGCGTTTTATAAATAAACAGTTCCGCTCTCTCATACTCACTGGAAGAGTCATAAAAAATGGTCAGGTATGCCAAAGCCAAGTGCATGTGTACCTACATATGTATTATATATATCGGGTGATTTTTTAAGAGCTTGATAACTTTTTTAAAAAAAAAAACGCATAAAATTTGCAAAATCTCATCGGTTCTTTATTTGAAACGTTAGATTGGTTCATGACATTTACTTTTTGAAGATAATTTCATTTAAATGTTGACCATGTTGACCGCGGCTGCGTCTTAGGTGGTCCATTCGGAAAGTCCAATTTTGGGCAACTTTTTCGAGCATTTCGGCCGGAATAGCCCGAATTTCTTCGGAAATGTTGTCTTCCAAAGCTGGAATAGTTGCTGGCTTATTTCTGTAGACTTTAGACTTGACGTAGCCCCACAAAAAATAGTCTAAAGGCGTTAAATCGCATGATCTTGGTGGCCAACTTACGGGTCCATTTCTTGAGATGAATTGTTCTCCGAAGTTTTCCCTCAAAATGGCCATAGAATCGCGAGCTGTGTGGCATGTAGCGCCATCTTGTTGAAACCACATGTAAAGCTCTTAAAAAATCACCCGATATATATATATTTATGGGCTAACACACTTTACTCGAATTTATTAATTTACAAACAATAAGATATATTGGAACAGGGGAAGCTTGAGGGGACCTGTAATTGTAAGTGATAGCGAGAGTGAAGTAACCCAGGGAGAACATTGTACATTTATACATATTTGGAAATTGATTCCATTGCTGCATTAAACTTCTTCATTATTAAAAATATTTTCAAAATTAAAATTGGGAAAGTTTATTTGCTTAAGCGGCGCGATCAAGGACGGCGCTCTCTTAGGACAAACACTTTATCTATGACATAGAAATGCTCTTGCTGTGTACAAACGACCACTTTCCTGCTAAGTTCACAACTTAAATTATACCAAAAATACCAGATGCATTATTGACGGACATGAATAAAAAGCATTGTATCTGAAGGTTAGACTAATCAAACTGCCGAAAAATCCGAGCTGACGAAAGCTAGAAGTTGTTTCTTGCTAAATTCGGATTGCTAAAACCGAAAATGAATGGTAAAAATTTCCTAACAGTTAGAACTTTTCGTATTGTAGACAGGGATTTAGAGGCAAAATGACAAAAAGAAGCTGATGGAATATTTTTATACCCTGAACAGGGTATATTAAGTTTATCACGAAGTTTGTAACACCCAGCAGGAAGCGTTGGAGACCCTATAAAGTATATACATATGTAAATGATCAGTATGTTGAGCTGTGTCGATTTAGCCATGTGCGTCTGTCTGTCTGTCCGTCTGTCTGTATATATACGAACTAGTCCCTCAGTTTTTAAGATATCGTTTTAAAATTTTGCAAACGTCATTTTCTTTTCAAGAAGCTGCTCATTTGGCGGAACTGCCGATATCGGACCACTATAACATATAGTTGCCATACAAACTGAACAATCGGAATCAAGATCTTGTATAGAAAACTTTCACATTTAACGTGGTATCTTCACGAAATTTGACATGGATTGCTACTTAAGGTAAAAATTTAATCTCCGAAAAAATTGTTCAGATCGGATTACTATAGCATATAGCTTCCATACAAACTGCACACATAGTTACTGAATGAAATGCACCTGTGAAGGGTATATTAGCTTCGGTGCAGCCGATCGTAACTAAGGCAACTCAAATACCCCACACACCTATTAACACATAAGTCGCAAATCATTCTTTCTGATTTGTGTAATTATTGTTATTTAGCGCTTCATGCGCCAACAAATGATTATAAAAAGTTAGAGAGCAACAAGCAGGGCGGTAGACCAGAAGAAAGTTAATTTGCTTCGGCAACAACAAAATTTAGGTGAGCCAAACAAAACAAAAACATAAACGAAAGAGTATGAAATAACTAAGAGAATACTGGACAGCATTCAAACACTCTTTACACAAAGTCATTTTTACCCATACACCAAAACACATGTATTCCTTATCTCACAGCTACTTTGGCATAAATGTGTTAAACAATTTTAGATTTAATGCTGTCAGAGAATGTACATATAACATTCGACGTTGCAATATATTTGATCGAATTGTAAAAATTCATGTCACAAAGAATTAATGCTCAAGGTAAATTTGGAGATAGGGCCTGAAAAGTTGCACGCTCTAGGGCGGCTAAATACATATGTATGTAAGTTCAAAATTTTAAACGCGTCTTTCTTGAAATAATGTTTTTCAAGTCGTTTGTCTATATTCGTGAATGACTCAAGCGAACTTAATGAAGTTTTACACGGATCATCGAGATTTACATTGTGAAAAAAAGTACCTGGAAATTGTAAATAAAACGAAAAATATTTAATTATTTATCAATATTAATTTGGGTGCCCTTCAAAGTAATTACCACCAGGTGTTATACTATACGCTTATGTTAAAACTTTTTTCAGTTCTCAAAGCGCTTTTTGGGATGGCTCCTTCAGCAAATTTTGTTTTATTTCTTCGATCAACTGAAAACGGCTTCCACGGAGCGGCAATTTCAGTTTGGCGATTTAGAAATATCACACGGAGTTAAATATGGTGAATACAATAATTGATCGATGGTATTCATTGCGTTTTTGGCTTTAAATTTGGTCACAATCGCACGCTTTTTAAAAAAACTTCATCTTTATCGGGACGAGTCGACTTATTGATCGCGCTCATATTTGGCACGGTAATTAAAAGACAGTCAACTTAGCAAAATTTGCAGTTTCTATCTAGTTTTATATGCGATCTCAAAGAGATTTAGCTTAAATGTAGTTAAGAAAGAAGATGCCTTATTTTTAAAAGAATACATTTTGTAATAATGCTCATGGACCGTACCGTTTTTTTAATTTGTATACACTGAACAAGATATATCAAGTATTCTACGAAGTCTTCTAACACCCAAAAGAAAACCTAGGAAACACTGCTGTTGGATAACTGTAGTATTACGTAGCTGTCATACAAACTGACCGATCGTAATCAAGTTCTTTTAAGGAAAACTCTTTTATATGATCAAATATTGTCACGGAAATTTACATGAATTATTGTCCAATCACGATTAAACTATTCTGACTACGTTTCTGGTAAAATGTGAGAAATGTAATTTATACCTATTTCGAGACTAGAGAACAAAAGCAAAGTTTAATCATCGAACCTCATTTTATTGTTTTCAGAATATTTTTCACTAAGATCTATACCCTATTGCAGGCGTTTGAGCCAATTATCGAAGCACTTTTGCCACCCATCAACGGCATCTTTCTTCTGTCGAAAAGCATGGGAATTTTTGTTTATTTTTTACGTTGGTTTCCTAATTTCTTGAAATATAACTGGCAAAATGATCATTTTATATGATATGGTCGCTACACGTCCATATTTTCAAAAAAAAGTTTGCTTAAAAGTGCTTCGTGTGCGAAAAACTTTTGTTGGATTCGGATCATCTGGTAGCACCCATACAGTGGACTGTTGTTTTCTACCGGCCTCATACACGTAAATCCACGTTTCGTCTGTCAAGATTTCGTAGACATACTTTAAAGCAACGCTATCGTATTCTTTTAACATTTCTCTGGACCAATCGACATGAGAGCCGTTTTTGAGCGATTGACAAATTGTGTGGCATCCCACGTGAATAAAATTTTGTTTACAGTCAAATGTCCATGCAATATTGAATATTTTCTGCTCCCACTAATGCCTATAGTTGTCTCTATCTCACGTTAGTTGACATGAATATCTTGGAATATTAATTTGCACACATCATGAGTAGGTTCCTGAATAATAAATGACTTTGGAAGACCTATACGAAATTAGTCGTGAAGTAATGTACGATTGCGTTTGAATTCACCATACCATTGGAAAACATTAGTTCTTGATGGAGCTTCAGAGCCAAAAATTGATGAAAAATGATGATGAAAAAAGTTTATCGACTCAATTTTGCCCAGTTAATCAACATCGAAAGTTCTAAAAAATAAATCGCAAATTTGCTTTTAGTTTTGATCGAGATGCATATTATAAATTACTGTAGACAACACATATAGGCGTGTATATCTAAACGTTCTGAATATGTGGAACATCAAAAATGACTAACTTTAAGGTAAATTTGTGAGTCGGCAGATTGTGATGCTAGGGTTGCCATATACTACGTAAAAGGAGCCGCACACTATATGAGTCATAATATATTCCAAATGTCCTATGCCAACAAATACATATAACAAATTAGCCAATCTTTTTATTGGTATTGATTTTAAAGTAAATAATACAAATTTTGTCAATAGTTAATTGAATGATTTCAGTGGAAGCGTTGCAAGTTTGATTATTGATGTATTTGTACATACAATTTTACTTATAAAAGACTATTGTTTAATGCAACTGAAGCTTAATTAAATTTAATTAGGGACATGAATGCGGGTAGCGACGCGCAGCAATAGCAATTGTGCGTAGAAATTCAATTGAAACCGCGATTTGCCACACCGCAGGCAATGCTGCGACAATTACGTACGACTGCGTGTGCTTGGTTGGGGCAATCATTGTCTGCACAGAAGAAGGCTGGTGAATTGCATAAACGCATTATATGATCTTATAAATAATTGGGTAAGCCTTGACGCTTGGCGCAAGGAGGTGGCTGTATTGACCACTGCCACCAGCTCTTCACAGCCTCTCATGCCTCTACTAAATAAGCGCTGAGTATTACTCGTACTTATGTATGAGCGACCGCAACGTGCTAACGACTATATATAACAGCGCGAATCGGCGACTCACTCATTTAAGAACACTAACACTTTAAGCGCAGAATTTATGACGCCTTCTTGTGCCACCTACCGCAGAGACTATGTACAACTAACAACAGCGCGGCTTGTGCGTCGGCTACAAACAATTGTTCTAGAGAATGGCCGTCAACTTTGATGGACTGCACGCTGTGACTAACTGTCCTCTTTGACAGCTGCGCTGCCAGTTTTCCTGACGAAATCAGTCAACTTGCCGGACAGACTAATGTGCTACCGTCTTTAATTCCAGCTAAGAAGCTGCTTTCACACTCCTTCGTTCGATCTTTCCTTTGCTGAGTAATTCTTCAAAACTTCATCATTCGAAATTTATCATAAACTCAGTTGTAATAAGCTTTGGCGCCGTGATTTATACTCGACAATTGTTTCTTATGTTGTCAATTCCACTTCGCAGCATTTTTTCCACACACGCCCAGCCCATTCTTCGCACTTTGAATGGCATTCAGTGACTACAGTCGGAGTTTTTGCACATAACGCCCTCCACCCGATCTGGGTTCGCTCACCCACGATTCCCTCATGATGGAAAGCAGTCACTGTCCTGTCCGATATTATTAATGCCGCGTGCTGTTCTTTTCGCTTACTGTTTTATTTTGCATTCTCTTTTTCACTTTTCGTTACTTTTTCACTTGTGTGGCCAGTTAATCAGTTTTTGTTGCTGGATGGCAGACAAATTTTCGGCACACTCTACTGTTCTTTTGGCATCAAACTGAAATCCAACCAAAATATTACCATGATGAAGTTTGTCGTGTTCATGAGAAGACATTATTTACGCTCATATTTGTTCCTTTCTTTTTAGCCTTGAAATATTCGAGTTAACTGTTGGCATTTATTAAATGTAGTAGAATATTCCTTGTGAGTGTTACTTCTGTATGAGTGCAGTCATAAAAATTGTTTCACTATTTGTCAAGGTTTATTATTGAACATAAATACATGTATTCCTCTAACCGACGGATGGAGAAGAGCAATGAAACCCCGCGGGCCGAATGCTTAGCTGAACTGAACTCTCGACTAACCAAAATTATGCACGATAAGTAATTTATATTTCCCGCGCTTTTATAAGGCACAGAAACATGGACGACGACGAACCGGGATAAGAAAGCACTTAGAGCATTCAGGACAACTGTACTTCGCAAGACTTTTGGAAACGTTTGCTTGAGCAGTGAATTTCGAAAACGATGGATCTACGAAGACGATGCTCTATCAAAACGCTCCTTCGATTCGAGACCCATGCGTGAACAATGGAAGCAAGGGCGCCACGCATCCAATGAAAGGAAAGTAGAACTGGTGTGACCTCCCAAAAGACAGAGGTAATAAGCTACATTTTGTATTAAGTAAAGCCAAAGAAGAATATGTAGTTATAACTTTAATGCGAAGATGAGAGGTTACAAAACACAATACTGGACGAGGACTCTTTCTCGGGAGGTAGAGAAAACCTGGAAGGAAACAGTTACGATCTATTCAAATTTCTTATAAGATTCAATCAGAAAAATATGATAATCGTACAACAAAAATGGTATCGAAGAGCTGGAGAATCCCTATAATCCTTGAATCACCGTTGTAGAGAACTGCAATGCGACAAAAAAGCACTAGGAAATTGTAATTAAATTTCCCTGCTAAATGATATTTCAAAAAGATGCATTTTACTAAGTTGGTTGAACTGTCCTTAATTAATATGCAAAATATGAGGACGATCTATCAACCAGATTGCTTTCAGCAGCTGCCTAAGTCGATACACCTCAGTAGTGCGTTGGGACTTTTATAATGGAAAAAAATATCGAAGAAAGAGTTTGTATTTCTAACCAAAGCTTTCAAAGACGGTCAAGCGATCGTTGAAGGCATGCCTCGTTATGGATGACATTCAACTGACAAAAATATGAAAAAAAGTAAAAGATATTGTGTTTGAAAATCATCTGGCAAGTGCTAAGAGACGGTCAGAGATCTCGATATTGTTTGCGAGTTCGTTGAATGATTTTTGTGCATATTTTTTGGAATGAAACGCGTTCTTGTGCGACTCTACCCGATAAAGCTGATGTTTTTTTTTTTCAAAGTACGATTGTGACCGAGTACCGTCGATTAACCACTGTATTCACCAGATTTGGCTACGTGTGATTTTTCTTGTGCCCCAAGCTGCAATTGCCGTTCCGTGGAAAAATCGTTCGCACATGTATTACATATGGAGGCGTCAAAATAAATATTGCTGAATAATTAATTATTTTTATTTATTAATTTTTTTAAATAATTTATTTACAATTTCTGGGCAACTTTTTATCACAATGTATGTTGAATAAAAAGCAAAAAAATGTGTTTTGCTGTGGTAGGCCGGGGACTTTTCAGTTGACCTACATTGACTGAATTGACTTCTGTGTTGCAACTGGCGTTTTGTTATTACAACAATAACAACAACAAATTATAAATAGTTTATGCGCGTCAATTAGTGGCGCATAATTGCGTTGCAAGTTTACGTTTGCTGACTTACTCTCATACTTGCGCCACTTCGTTGAGCGCCACAGTTATATTTGAGAAATTAAGCGCATTTAGGCCCGCTAATTTGAATGCATACCATAATTTGTAATTGAGTATGTAGACGGACGTCTGCATTTGCATTTGCGTTTGCGGGTCATAACTTCATTAAGCCGCCTGCAATTACTCAATTATTTAGTAAATATGTTTGGCATTATGGCGACAAAGGCAGAGACAATGACACTAAAGTCACCCTCAATAGCCGCAGGTAACAACAACAACTGCCTTAAAGACACATAATTAGTAGCTCTTGTTAATAGGATTGGTTTGGTTATCGCGAAGTTATTGTTGCACATTTGCACATTCACCAACCAATCTGCACAGATCTTGTAGTGTGTATTTGTTTGGTTTAATCTGCCAAGCAAAAGCATATGCGGACACATATTTATCTCATTACAAGCGATTTCATATTGCTCACTACAATTATTATCGATATTAGCATTATTAGTGCCAATTAGCAACCAAATTCAGGCTTGGCTTTCTGAAGGCGAAAAGCGAAGCTCACGAGCGGCCGCTTGTATACAAATTCACATTAAACAGCCTCCAAGCCGCCAGCGTCTGCTTGCGTGGAATAGCGCCGCTGGCAGAAACTCGTACGTGCCACGCTCTTGCATGGGCTCGCCATAAATCATAGAATTTGCTATTTATTTAAGGCTTCGCTGTCACACAAAACCACAAATAAACGGCGCGCCAAAGCGATTTTTCCCAGCCAACGCACAGCAGAAGCCTGCCCCTCTGCAGACGTTTTCGTGGCGTTCACTTCGATTTCCTCTTTATCTCACTTTCTTTCGTATTACGTATATTTATTCAGCTTCACAAGCTGCGCATTTGTGTGTGTGTGTGGGCACATTGGTTTTGCGGCTAAATTTATTTGCTTTCATTTATTTAATATTTGCCTGCAGTTCGCCTTTTTTCCGCCAGACAACATTTCGCCTTTGTAATCATGGCTCTTTGTCCTTTTCGCTGCTGTCGAAATTCAGTGACGTGTGCTACTGGAATTACAGGCTATCACACATGACTTTGTGGGCAATTCCCCTAAAATATGCAACGCTAAGCAGAGTTTTGAATAATTGAGACAAAATGTGGTCATAAATTTCATTTTCTTACCTTTTTGTGACAAAAGCAATTATTTTCGCATTAAATATGGACAGCAGCAGTGATTGGTAGGCAACCAAGTTAGTTTATAACAAATCTGAATGCAGTTTGCTTTAAACCCTTATCACACTTACCTACAAAAAGGTCGTATCTTCGAACATATCAATGCCACAAAACATTTTCATTTTTACCACAAATCTCCGATAAAAATCTCTCAGTATTCTACTTTAAACCGATTTTGTGTTTATTAGTGCTGCAATCATAAACGCAAATATTCAAATATTTAATTGTTGCTGGAATTCATTGTTCTTTATATAACAGCTTTCATCGAATCGCCTTGCTCACTACAAATTGTTTTCAGGTAAAGTCAATTTATTGTATATATGATTGTATTTTATTACATGTGAATTACATTTCTTACAAAATGGATTTGTATTTTTGTACAGAAATTTTATGAAATTTCACAGAAACTCAAACTGCCGTTAGTCAGTCGGCAGCATTTATTATTGTGAATGGCAGTTTTCTTCTACGAATACACAACGCAGAACACAAGTAATGAAACTGAAGTTCAATTAAAAATGTTTCCTTTCAACTGGACCCTGACTTTGGGCTGACAAAGCAAACTAACTACTTCATGTACATTAATAAAAGTCTATATTAACGCCTTTAAAATAGGCTCCTTTTAAGCCAATAAAAACATGCCAAAACTTAATCCAATTTTCCACAGATTTGTTATAAGTCACAGTTCGATGGCCTTCAGTGGCATTCGCTAGATTACTGCATAGTTTAGATTAGGTAAGGTTGGGTACCTAGGTGATACTAAAGCAATGAGGATTCACGCTTAGGGCCTTTTCCTCAGCCAGTTAAGTTCTGGCTAAAAAAAAAAGTTCTTTATCGAAACAAGGAGTCTTGATCAAGGCAAATAGAACTTAACTGACAGATGGCTGCTAACCAGACATTGAGAAAATGGCCCTTTAGACTATAAGATGCAGTTTTTTCTAATGCCAAATTAAAACCTTTTGTAGTTGGCTATCAGCAATCGGCAAAACTGTCCTGAACCTATCACAATTTAGGTCTTTTATCTCTATTTCCACTATTTCATCTGATGTCCTGAAATTTGAGGCTTTTTTGTCTTAAATTGACAGGAAGTGTTGAGATAATTCTCTCTCTCTTCTCCTTCTAAAGAGCTAAAGCAGCTGGCATCAGGTAAGATATTCAATCCATGTCCCGATCGGTCAATATCCAATTAGAACTGCTCCAACCACTGAAGGGTGAATTTTGCAAAAAGCAAAGAGTTCCCTGCACCTCTCACCATGTATTCTGACCTTGCGAACACACAGATGCTGGTACTCGATCCTCTGATTTGGTCTAAGGCTTAACAGTGCGGTAGTGAACCGCAAGAACCGAACGGTGCTTTTATTCGTTCCCATTCCGCAGTCGTTGAGACTGAAGTACCTGTCCAGCAAGCTTAGCAGCCTTACAGTTTCCTGCGATACCGTAATTGCCGGGCATTCAAACCAGTGTTATCGTAAAATATTTCAATGCTAGAGATAAGGAGTCTAGACGTCCTTTCAAGCTAATACCGCTGCCCTAATATCGGAGTGAATAGTCACTACTCTGAAGAAGGCTGCGCTCCGGTCTTCTGCTACATTTATGGCAGCCACGGTCCTAAGCTACATAGTCAAGCATCGTTTCTACGACCTCTACTGTAGATTTTGTAGATTTACGTCTTTTGGTATGAGGCTGACAACTTTCTTACCCAAAACATTAACTACAATGTATAGAGCCGATCTATAAAAGATTTTCATATCCTCTGCAACATATGCAACATTCTCGAATTTATCGTTATTAGCAGACTCGCAGTTTTTTTCGATGACTTTACGATCTTTACTGAATGGTTAGTGCCACCCAAGTACTTGTGTTCTTCATAAAGCAGACTTCTCAAAACACTTCTGTAGCCTCACAAAGCGGGGTATATGATTTAGTTGAAGTTCAATGGATACAACTGTTGCCTCTTGACTATTGGCGTGAGCACGCAGTGAGTGCCAGCGGTTGCCAATGGAATTCTGCAAAAGGCAGGGCTACTCTATTTTGGCGTCGTGTTAAGGCTTACAGCACTTACCAATTCGGCCAGTTGCATTTGAACTCACTCTAAGTTTACGGGCTACATGTGTATTCCATTTAATGCCTTTAGTCTCCAACAATTGGTAGGCCCTACCTTCGATTATTTGGTCTATGTGGAACAAATTGTATGCTCAAACTATTTTATGTTAAACAAGCGAACTACAAATTCGTGCCTTTTGACAAATTAAAAGTCCTTGCAGAGTAAATGTTACTCCGAGGTATTTGGAAGTGGAATGTAATAATAAATACAGTCGAAAAGCACCGCTGAGTTATGTTAGGTTATATTTATCGGCTCTCACAGCAAACATAGACCTATTGGTATGTAGTAATGTCTGATGGAGATTTCGTTTAATTTCACCTGAAGTAATAGTCATAAAGAACGTCAACGCTTCTTGCGAGATTTAAGAGCGATTTGATATTTAATGTTGGTACTTCAGTCCCTTGAACTGCGTAACTCTTAATAAGACGAGTTTTAGATAAAACTATGCAGAAGTATAGAAGATGTGTGAACGTCGCTCTCATGCCTGATTGACTGTATTTTCTGCATGTATTGTCGTTACTTTTGCTCATCCGGCTTGGATATGATGTCAGCAAGTTGTGACCTGCCATTAGACCAACAACGGTTCCGTAGTATTTTCGAGTTTAAGTAAAAAGCATACCTGCTTTTCTTTGGGGTTGTTTCAGATGATCTTGGAGATGCTGATCTGTCTATCTAATCTCATTATTTATCGGTAATAGTAACCTCCGTATTTCTTGTTCAGGTACTTCCACTTCAATGTCAATTGGTGGTGAGTTGAGTAACCTTTGCCATTACCGGTCCATATTTCTTCAAAAATGATGCCGGATGAGAACGTAACCGCCAATGACGACCGTTATCGCGCTATGATAACCGACTATTTGACACCTGAAATTGAAGCTCGGTGACATTTGGTTTCAACAAGACGGCGCCACTTTCCACACATCGCATCAATTAATGGACTTATTGAGAAAACACTTCGGTGAGCAAATACTTTCACGTATTGGATCCGTCAATTGGTCACAAAGATTGTGTAATATTTAATAAAGCAAGGGGGGATTCATGCCTTCATGCTTATCATTCGCCAAGAACCATCTGAGACGCAGCCGCGGCCAACATTTGAAGGAGATAAGCTTGGAAAAGTAAATTCCAAAGAATGTTCTTTCGAATGATAATAAACATTACCCATTAAATTTGAAGTAAGGAACCTCACCAGAATTACCCTTTACCATGAACCCCTACCTCGTTTCCCCTCTCACTACTGCATTCTAATGGCCATAGTAATTATTTATAATTCTAGTTCAAACGCCTTCTCAAACCGCAATACGTCAACGAAGTTCTTATGTGGCAATGTGGCAGATCATGCAGACAAATTTGCTTAGCTTTACTCAGTACTAAGAACAACCGAAATTACTTATATTTACTTTTTGCAATCGCTCACTGAACGTTTACTAAGTCCAACAGGCTTTTAATGTTCGACTGAAAGCCAGGCAAACTTTTGCATCACAATTTCAAATCCTAATACGCTATTATAGGAAACTTTCGAATCTCGTTTGCCAATTAAAGAAGCGCATTATTTCTTTCTCTTATTTGTCTCAATCGCCAGAGTCGCAACTTTCGCTGTGCGGTGAGTTGTTGTTTTCCTCGAATTTATAACTTTAATTGCCGTTTGTTGCAAAACAATAAGTGCCCCTAAGTCCTTTGACAACGAAATCCCCGCCGATACACCCGATTGTCTGATGCGAATCGGTTTGAGTGTCATTAATTATGCATTAACGCGTCACTCGTGTGACATGTTAAGCCTCTCGACGCGCACTCGCTCGCCCAGTCGGTCTGCCATTGATTGCCGTTCGCCACGGAGTGTGGCACATTAGTTGGCCTAATGGCTGCGAGAGCGCGCACTTGTAACGGCTGTCGCCTCATCCTCAAACGCCCACACATGCACGCAAATTGTGGCGGTTGGTGGATTGCGTTTGGGCGCTGTAGAGCTGCGGTTCCAAATTCAAGGCCAAAATTAATGGCGTTAATTAAAAATTAAATTTCAAATGTTGTTCTGATTCGAAGAGTATTTTATGCGGTCGCTGCACACGCGCCTATTCGGTAACGGCCACGCTCACTCACAGACTGCCTCGTCCGACTCTGTGTTTGTGCGTCGCCGGCAAAAAGCATTTGCCACTCCTTACTTGGCGGCGCTGTTTTTTTGGCCCTTAGTCTCCCGAGACACTTCTGCGCGCGTCGTCACTGGTCGGGGACAAAGTGGTCATTAACGGTATTGCTTAACAGCTCGGGGGTCAATGTGACAGCCTTTTTTCTTAGAGGGTGCAAGACTACAAGCACCAAATTTTTGCACTTTTATTATTTCGCACGCTACACCCTTTGCTATGCAAGTTTGGCCAAGTTTGCAAAATGGCTTAACTGGACTTAATTGGCATTCTTTTATTGCTCCAGCAATTATTTCATATTGGTTGAATTCCATATTCACAGACCCTACATCTCAGCATGTTGAATTCACCCAAAAAGTTTGTCATTTCCCTATTCCATTTTCTATCATACTAGTTTGGGATATCAATGAAGTTCTTTATTCCTGTGAAAGTACATTCGAAGCTATTATGTATGGAACTCGACTTCTTTTGCATGGCCACAACGTGCACGCTTGGAGAAATCCAGATGCTGAACCGAATTTTCGACGGTTTTCAAGCATAAATCGGCCGATACTGCTGCGATTTCAAGTTCGATATTCGTACGAAGTTCATCAATCGTCGCTGGCTTGTTGGCAAAGACCAGAGACTTGACGTAGCCCCACAGGAAATAGTCTAGCGGAGTCAAATCGCACGACCGAGGCGGCCGATTGACTGGACCATTTCCCGAGATAACACGTTCGCTAAACTTGGTTTTCAATAAATCAATTGTGGCATTTGCTGTGTGGCTTCTGGCGCCGTCCTGTTGAAACCTCATATTGTCCAGGTCCGTATTATCCGATTCGTTCAAAAAATATTGGGTTATCATTGAGGGGAAGCGATTCTCATACACAGCAACGTGCCGGTCTTGATCATCACGGAAGAATTGCGGCCCAGCGACACCGCCGGCCCATAAACCGCACCAAACCATAATTTTTTCGCAATGCAATGGTGACTCATGAAATACGTGTGGATTGCTGCCTGACCAATAACGTATATTTTGCTTATTGACGAAGCCATTCGGCCAAAAATGAGCCTCATCGCTGAACACGATTTTTCGATGAAAATCCGGATCATTTTCAAGGTATTGGCTCAGCCCAATTAAGGAACATACGACGATCCTGGTCGTCAATCGGCTCCAGTTCTTGCGTCCATTTGATCTGATTGATCGTGCGAGACTCTGATTTGTGGCTTCCTTAATTGATGCCCTAGCGGCAGTAATATTCTGGACACTACGAGAAAGAAGTCTTTACCTCAGTGGCACGGGAACATTATGCACTGTGCCTGTATATTCAAATTATTCCACTAGACACTCAATTGTTGTTCTGACAGGACGATTATGACGTTAAAATTGGGTCACTGACTCCGAACTTCAGTAGTAAATTTTAATAATTTCGAATCATTGTTGGATCGTATATCTTTCCATGATGAAATGGCAAACCTTGCTGGAGAGAAATGTCAAAAGAGCGGAAAAAATATGGCATCGTTTGCTATCCCTATCGGTCCACTTGTGTAGCGTCCCTATTGAAAAACCCTCTATTATCAGCAGCGCACGCAAATTGAGGTAATTTTTTTTACACCTTGGTTTACATAATCGGAAATTAAGGATTCCTAAATTTTTGGAAAATATAATATAGTCTATGTTCGTCAGTGAGAATGTAGTTTCCTAAGAGGGGAAGAATTTTTCATATCCGTTAAGTAGTTTCGAAGCTTATTCAATTAAAAAAAATAAACAATAAAATCTTTCCTCTTTTTAATAATAATTTGACTTAAGTGGAGAAGGGTCCCGATTTCTCTAAAAAAAAATTTCTGCCTTAGTTTGTTTATGCAGTGCCGAAAAGAAAGCAAAGAAAGCTTTTATATACCATAATAGGCGAGAGAGGGAGGAAGTGAAAATTCACTTCCGGACGTCAACAGTGACTGCTGCCAATAATAGTCGATATAGTTGACAAACCACCTGCTATCTAACTAGCTAGAAATACTTATAATGCAATACTGGGCGGCTCACCAAAGAGCAAGCTCCACAGTTTCTCAACATATATTGCATTCCTTAGCCACTTACAGGTCAATCGTGTGACATTCAAAGAAAACCCAAGAAACGCAATAACCAATTATTCTCTTGAACATCTCTCTTTTTATTTATTTATTTATTTTAATATGACTTGTAAATCAATTTACAAACATACTAAAAAAAAAGAAGGAACTGGCTGCTTAGGCCTTCGTTCCATTTTGCACATATTAATTTACTTATGTAAACATTTCAATTTTAAATTAATTTTAATAATATAGCAGGTAGATGTTTTCTTATATTTTCATAGTCCAGTGTTGCTATAGCGGTATGCAAATCAACATTTTGCGATGTGTCATTGTAGCAGTTTATTAGATGTTGCATGGTCAGGGTATCATTACAGTTCATGTAAAGTGGTGGTGATTCTTTTGAAAGTAAATATCCGTGCGTTAATTTTGTGTGGCGGAGTTTAAGTCTACTACTCCAATTGCAAACATACTTTTTGAACTAAAACTCCCTACTGTTGAAGACTGCATTTTTAAATTAACTGGGAATAAAATATATAACTGCATACAAACTCTCTTTTTAATTTCTTCCAGTGTTCTGCAAGCATTTTTCAGCTGAGTTGAACAAGAACTAAATAAATTGCTCAAGCGAAAGGCAAATGAAATGTTATTACTCATACGCCCTGTATGGACTGGTGGCTGGAATGGCGCTGCTACAAGCAGTGTACACTAACTTTGGCAAAACGTTTGGGAAAATGCAAAATTAGTGTTGAATGCAAACAATTGAAAATTCATCGAGTAAATCAGAGTGTGTGTGTGTGAGTGGCGGACGAGTGCGGCGCTGTAACCCGAGCAGCGAACGCAGCCACAGCCGTAGATACAGCAATAGCAAATGTTGCGAAACAACGGCAAAATAACATGATTAAAATTTAATTAGCAAGCGCACACGTACGCACACAAGCGCGCACGTGCATGCTCTCACATGCATGGAAGGCATGAACTTTTTGCGCGCGCACTAATTCGCTGTGTACGCGTGTTGCGCTGGTGCTCGTCATTGGGCAAATTCCATAGGTCACGGCGCCTACATGTGTACTTGCATATTTTGTGTAGGTATGTGCGTATATGTGTAAAATGTGGATTTTGAACTCTTGCCAAAGCAATCAGCGACTCAGTGCAGTGGTGCATAACTTTGGATTTGATGTGGTGTATGCGCGGAGTTGAAGGGCGGCACCGCCAATTATAAGCTTCGGACGGTTTGACACACTGTGTCTGCTTATACTACGTGCATACGTAGGTGCATGGATGCGTGTGAGTACCACCACACAACTGTGGTAGAATACCAGGCTGGAAAATCAGTTAGTTTCATACCAGAGAATTGTTTGGTCTGCAGCCTTCGGAAAATGAACAACCAACATCATATGACCTCGTTTGACAAACTGTCCATATTCACATTGCTGAAAAATTGTAAATGTTTGAGGTCTTATATAAGCCCTTCAAATTTGCTAAGCAAAATGGTGACGAGTATTCACTTCTGGGTAATGATTGAGGTGTATGTGTGTAAATATGTATCCATGATTTATGTAGAATTTTATATCAATCTGAAAATGTTTCGAAATATTACACTTTCTGGACATGGCCACGAAAGCTCAGACTCAGAGTATTTGGGTAATTAGATGACTGCAAGCAGCCTGAGCACTCTGAAATCCGCACACACTTTTATTTCATTTCAAAATACTTGGATTATCAGGTAGCCAAACCGTGGGAGGGATGGGAGGCTAGGACTCGCTGGCGGAAAATGGGCGATGAGCCTTTTTACGGACAAATCAAAGCTTGAGGAGAGGCTTGGTGTAATGGTTCACCGCAATCGCAAGGCCTTTCCGTACCTTGGTCAATCGCAAGAGGTGCAGGGAACTCTTCGCTCTCAGCAACGTCCACCTTTCAGTGGTTTTAGGAGTTCCGACTAGACACTGTCTGATCGGAATTCATGTAGTAATAATTATTGACTACCTTACCGGTTGCCAGCTGCTTAAGTTGTTTATAGAAAATGAGGTAGAATCGTCTCAAAACTTTCCCCGCTATTATCAGATCATTGCAAAAACACCCCAGTTGTCATACTTTTAGATATCGAAGTGAAATTGCAGAAATAGGAATAAAACATCAAGGCAGATTTGTAGTAGGTTCTGATCGTTTTTGTCGATAATGGATGTTCAAGTACAGAAACCAAGTTTGACACCACGAAATGCGGAGGAATCAGCTATCTAACCTTACCTACATAATTCCATTTCCAATCAGTTCAAGCCTGAACTTGTAAGATTAGGGAAACTCACAAAAGACTATATAATAACCAGTATTAAATTTGAATATTTTGCAAATGACAATTTTGAAAAAAATGACAAATTATTAACAGCTTACCGACAAGAAAATAAGCCAACCTGCTAAAATACTTTAATAAAATAACGATTTGTTTCCCTAACGGAAAACTATGCCCGAGTCTTAATGAGGTGAACGCTTTATTTGTCGCTTTTCACCCTTTAGCAAGTGTTCGCATTTTTTTGATTTAAAAGCAATGTTGGAAAAAATTGTGAACTTGTAAATTGTAAAGTGTTGATTGTGGCAGAAAAAAATATGCTGGGCGCGCCGGTTGCTGCAACTTGGTGTCGAAAAATTCGTAAAACAAACTCGACGATGCGAAGCGTTAAAATGTCGCTTGTTGCCTATTTTTAGTGTACTATGTGTTGGACGCTGCACACCACAGTTGAATATTGCAACGAGGCAATTACGTGGAATTTCGCAAGCGCATGCAACAGACAAAACAAGAAAGAAAAGTTAAATACGGTTGCGCCGAAGCTATCATACCCTTCGAGACATAGGATTCTTTACAAGAACTTCATTCTGATCATTCAGTTTGTATGACAGTTATATGCTATATTGATCCGATCCGAACGGTTTTCAGGGAGATTATCTTAGACATGACAAGAGAGGCCTCTAACACTCGGTGGCAAGGAGTTGAAGGTGTCTAAAAAGGTCAAATTCCTTGGGCTCACATTAAACTCAACCTTACGGTGGGGTAGGCATGTGGATTTAACGCTGTCCAAAGCCAGCAAAGCAATCATGATAAGCAGATGCCTAGCCGGCAGATCCCGGGGCTGCAAACTAGGTATCATAAGATGGCTGTTTGCAATGAACGTAAGGCCTATGGTCAATTTTGGAACGGTTGCTTGGGCATATAAGGCAACACAGTCTTTGGTCGGCCTTCAACTATCGAAGCTGCAAATGCTCGCCTGTGTCTACGCTTCAGGGGCAATGCGCACTTAGCAGACTGCAAAATTTGCGACAAAGGGAAGATAATGTCGTTTCAACAAATGAAGGCCATAGAGGGAAACACACCACTGCTCGACATACTGCTGAGAGGCAGAAGTCTTTGCTATAAGTCAGTGCGCAAAACTCAATCTCCACCGCAACTATCTCAGCGCACGCAATCGCTTTTATTGGAAGAGTGTATAGGAAGACTAAACCGCCTATCCATGTGCAACCGAGTACACCTAATCTGAGTGTCAGGATATAAATGGGTAGCCGGCAATGAGCAGGCCGACGAAGTAGCTCGCTCCGCGGCAGGGTCCAGGATGATAGGCAGAACCATATATTGCAGTAAAGTCCCACACCTTTAAGGAGCTGCTCCGCATGGATGAGAGAGAAGGGAGAGAACAGCATTCAGCCGGTAGCAGAAAGGCGCCATGCGAAGCTGCTTATGGGAGGGTAAAACTTCGCAAGGTATAAGGAAATGATCAACCTCCCCCAAGACAAATTCCGTCTAGTTGCCGTGCTCTATACAGGGCACTGCCGGTCTTGCGACATGAAATAAGAAGCCCCAGAACACCTGATTCTGGATTACCCAGCAATTTCTCAGTCACGCCTAGCAAACTCCTGCCATTGTACATGATGCTGGACCTTGGTTATCATATGTGATATACTCTAAGTATAGGAGGACTCTCTAAGGAGGGCACAATAGACCGTAGGTCTCAGTGCAAAACCACAATTTTTACTATCTATCTATCTAAATGTGCCAAGTTTCCTGAGGATATCTCGTCAATCGAAAAATTTTTCACATAACCACTAGTTTCTGATCGTTCAGTTCGTATGACAATATGATACAGTGCTCTCCGATTTCTTCGAAAATTGCAGCATTGTGTTCGGAAAGAGCTCATGCCAAATTTAATGAAGAAATTTCCCATACACGCACTTTATTCCAATCATTTCGACAAATGAGTAGGTTCTTGGAGATAAAATTACGTCTACAAAATTTCAGATCGATAACTCAAAAACCGAGGCGCCAGTACGCGTATATACGGACAAACAGACAGTCGGTAGAACATGGCCAAATCGACTCAGCTCATTCTGCTAGTCACTCTTATATACATTTTACAGAGTCTCAGATGTTTTATGCTGGGTGTTAGCAATTTCGTGGGAAACTTAAACTACCTTGTACAGGGTATATAAGACGCCTGGTGAGAACGTTGCTGTTGTGGCATGTAAATTGACATTTTTGCCGCAAAGATGCGTAGATGCGATGGCAGCTCACTAAAGTACAAACAACATTGTAAGTGCAATTTGGCAAATAAACTGACAAGCGGAAACGCCTAAAACTCGACTTCGGTTCGACAACCATACAGCGAGCAGTCGTCTTACTACAACCAGCAGGCAGCAAGCAGCGACGCACACACATACAAAATACTGCATTATGCACTCAGTGAAGCTTTCGGTGTGCAGAAAAGAATTAAAAAAAAAAATTAAGAAAAAATTTGTTTAAGAAATATTTTCACGCATTTGCATCCGCGTTTTTCCCATATGTGCTCAATATGTTTATGTGTGCCCTAGAAAACTTTGAGTCGAATCCATTGCTGCGTACGTGTTGGAGTTTTTTGGGGCCGTTGCATATAATTTGCGCATCAAAGAGAAGGCAATGTGCTATAAATATTTCACTGACAAAAAATGGTGACAGAACATACGCACATCGACTGCGAACCAGCTCATACAATAGCTACCATATGCCTCGCTCCGCAGCTGCCGCATTGCAGTTGCAACTCACACACACACATTTTAGCGCGCATACTTGCCACATGCCGAATGCTTCTGGATCGATAGCGTGTTGCCATTTTTGTTGGCAACAATGCGACAGAAATATTAATGAAATATATGAAACTGCAAAATATTTACTGAAACAGCAACAAAAAAGTTGCGTTAGTGGCTGGCTTCCCAGGGAAAACCTAATTGGGTGTTCCCTCCTAAGCTACTAACAAAGTGTGGAAATCACCGAAAGAAGGGCGCTTTACTAGATGTGTACACATACATACAATATTTCTGGAAAATGTGGCTCCATGGATAACGCATGAAAAACTTAATCTTCTTACAGGCTTTACAATCAAAAAATTTTGCGAAAACAAAAAAAAATATATATTGTATAATAATAATTTTGTAAATATTTTAGTTCAAGCTTATGGAGAAAAACGCTTGAATGCCTCTGCTTCTTACATACAAGGTCTGTCGCAAAAGAAACAGAACTTTTTAAATACAACTGTTTCTGGTGGCTTCACTTACTGTTGGGTATATGAAATAAAAAGTTTGATCTCTTGCTGACATTTCGAGAAAATTTTAAGACAATTGGATAACCACAATCGATGTTATCGATCAAAAAGTGACAGCAGCTTTTGGTCATCGGTCGTAAAATGCAAAGAACTAATATTAAATTTTGTTTTAAACTTGGAAAAACGTTTACTGAAATATTTCAAATGATGAAAAAAGTTTATGGTGATCAGTGCCTATCCCGTAGTAATGTGCATGAGTGGTTTAAGCGATTCCAAGAAGGGCGTGAGGATCTCTGTGACGATCAGAAGTCGGTCGTCTTCAGAAGTCAAAAATAAAGACAATGCTGATTTGTTTTTACGATTCCGAGGGTATTGTACACCGAGAGTTCGTCCCATCTGACCAAACGATTAATGCTGTGTTTTACCTTGGTGTTATGAAGCGTCTTTTGTCACGCATTCGTCGTGCTCGATCACAATACCGTGAGGCAGGGTCCTGGCGCCTGTTGCACGATAATGCGCCGTGTCATCGGTCGACGCTTGTCACTGATTTTTTGACAAAAAACTCCATATTAACCATTAATCACTCACCCTACTCACCTGAACTGGCACCCGGTGATTTTTATCTATTTGGAAAACTTCATTTGCCCATGAAAGGACACTGGTTTCAGGACATTTCTGCTATCCAAAAGGCGACGACCGATATTCTCAAGTGCCTTAAACACTCATTTGAAATGGTAATTGACCGAGCTAAACGCTGTATTGAAGCACAAGGAAACTACTTTGAATCAAAAAATATAACTTTTGAAAAATATTAATTTTTTGTTGTTATTTTTTAACAGTCCTGTTTCATTTGCGACAGACCTTGTATATAGTATTTTAACTCTCACTAGTAGCAGGCAATCCAAATAGAGAAAACTTTTTTTTTAACAACCTAGTTGTGTCAAGCTGTCAAGTTTTGTCATGGGAAGACTTATCGTGCGCTTCACTTAACTTATGGTCAACATAATCGGCCTACTGAGCGTACTATTCGCAACACCATCACCCATCTTGAGACCCAGCATTCATTATTGGATAATATTCGACCGAAAAGACCACGTCCAGCACGCAGTGAAAAACAGCTGAGAGTGTACACGAAGACCGTGGAGAATCGATTCGGCGCCGTTCGCAGCAACTCGGATTGACGTATTGAACGACTTGGCGCATTTTACGACGAGAAAGCATACAAAGTACAGCTTGTGAAAAAAACGATCGCTTCGCTCTGTAGGCTGTAGACCAGTGCCAAGAAGATACGACGTTTTCGAGCAAAATTTTGTTCAGCAATGAGGCCGATTTACACCTCAATGAATATGTAAACAAGCATAATTTTTGCATTAAGATGAAGAGATTCAAGAGATATCATTGTATCCAGAAAAAACAACGGTTTGGTGTGATTTGTAGGCCGGTGGAATCATAGGTCCATATTTCTTCAAAAATAACCGCCAAAGGTGACCGTTATCGCGCCGTGATAACCGACTATTTGTTGCCTGAAATTTGAGGTCGTGATCTCGGCAACATTTGGTTTCAACAAGACGGCTTCGCTTCTCAAGCATTGCATAAATCAATGGATTTATTGAGAGAACGCTTCGTTGTGCAAAATGAATAAGTTCTCCATACAACCATTGGATTCAGATCGCTCAGTTTGTAGATCAGCCATGTGTAACAGTGATCCGAACTGAACAAATTCTTTGGAGATTGTCCCACTATCTTGGCTGATAATCTATACAAAAGTTTGCCAAAACGAAAAGTTTTCTTTCAGAATTGCAAGCATCAGATTGTTAAAAAAAGTCAAGAAAACTAAGTAATTCAAGCGGCTCATTGATGAAAATTTATGTTATTCTCTCTTTAACTTGAAATACGATGATTTTAAAGTCTGACGCTTAAATAATAAATGCACATACAAGTTTGTGCAACAAATGTATTAGGGCAACCCAGAAACTGCATACTCGTACTACCACAATTTCTTTTACTAGCAATTCGACAGAGCCTTTTGATTCCATATTTTAGTAATATAAGTGTGTGATGAGAGCGGCGAGAGCAAGGGGTCAGCTGTGAGCCATATATAGCTCATTGGAAATTTCAACTAGAGTGGACAACATATCCTTTGAGTGGCATTCCGCTCGTTTCCTAACACTGCTACTCAGAGACCGAAAGTTCTCTTCACAATACACAGTGAGAAATTTACGCTCGCGACGTGCTGCTCTCAAAACAAAAATGCCTCTTTGTGTGGTTGTGTCACTTTGTAGATGTTTGTGGAACGATGCATGCCACTCGAGTCGCACAATGCCAGTGGCGCTTGCGAATTTCGTTTATCTCGTTATAAATGCGTGCTGACGGATTGTTTTTGTGGCTTACTGTTAAACTCCCAATGCCAGCTATTAAAACCGCATTTCTGCCTACAAAAATATCTACTTATAAATATATATATATTGTGTGTGCGTGTGTGAGAATTGTGACGGCGCGCCTATATGTGTATGTGAGTATATTTCTAGAGCATGCATTTCACATTTCCGGCCTTCACCTCTTTCGCATGCGAGTGCCTCGAGTGTGCTTCGCTACCTAAGGATAGCTGGCTGTTTTCATTTGTCAGCTGCTTTATGTGTGTTTATGTTGGTGATAATGTGCGCATATTTGTTGTTGTTCTAAGCACAGATTTGCTGATGTATCATGCCGTTGTTGTTGTTTATGTCTCTGCAAATTGTTGAACAACAAACTGGCATAATTTTAGGCTGTTGCCGTCGCATTGTGTGGACTATAAGTATTTATATCTGTGTGTGTGGGTGTGTAAATTAGCAAATCAAGAAAAAATAAGCGAGCTAAACAGTTAAGCAAGTTTACAACAGAGCGATTCTAAAACAAAAAATATGGCAGAGAAGAGCTTAATGCTAAGACATCATAAGTCGCAAGTCTCCATATACAATGTCCAATACCCAAGTTTGGATTACAAACGCCAAATATAAAGCTGCAGACTCAACACTTGTTATTCAAGCATCACAACTCTAGATATAACACTCCAGATATTATTACCCTCTTCATATAATTAACGGGACCCAAGGTTGAAAATTTATATACTCGAGTCATTATCCAAGTCTCGAGAGTAATGTACAGGATTCATGTACTGCGCTCATAACTCAAGTCTAGATATGAATAAATTAGAGATTTTCATGCCTCCAGTCTGGAGATTAATATAATGGACTCATAACGGAAGTTTGAAGATTAATAAAATAGACTCATGACTCTAGTCTAGAGATTAATGTAATGGACTCATAACTCAAGTGTAGAGATTAATTTGCTAGACTCATGACTTTGATCTAGAGATTACTATATTGGAACCCTGGCTCTGGTACGGTGATTAATATACTGGATTGAAAACCCAAGTTTAAAGATTAATATGCTGGACTTATGACTTATGTGTAGAGATTAATATACTAGATTCATAACCAAGTTTGAAGCTTCATATATTGGACTCATGACTAAGGTCTAGAGATTACTATATTGGACTCATATACTTAAGTTCAGATATTAATACACTAGCCTCACGACACAAATCTAGACATTAATTTACTGGAATCAAAGCTAAAGTCTAGATGTTAATATAGTAAACAATAACCCAAATCTGTGAATAAGCCGAAATCACGATTCTAGTCTACAAATTAATATACTGGATGACCCAAGTTAGACTTCAGCCAAACCTACATTCATACAAGTTTTTATCATGAGTTCATATTTAAGCTAACGCAAAAAACCAATAACACGATAACACGACACCAAACTTGCAATCGTCAATGACCTAAGCGAGTAGGCAGATACGCCTGAAAACATGTTAAACAAAAACAGGCGTTTTGGCAACACAACAAACACAATGACACACAAAAGACACAAAGAAATAAAGCGAACATATATTGTGTGTGGGAAAACTGTGTCGTTGCAAGTTAGCGACCATTACCTTCCACAATATGTGTTCCGGAACAACATGTGACTTTGCACACCAGTGATGAGTTCAGTTGAATCAAATCAAGCTGAAGGCGAAAACAAAGTGGAAAAAACGCTTGGTTTCGATTCCAGTGGCAAAAGACTTTGTGCAAACGAAGAGCATAAGACACACTCAAACATAACAAAGTAGCGTGAGAAAACATACTCACTGTCAGTAGAAACCATTGGATATGAGAGCTGTGAAAGTGCGGAAGAGAGGCGCTCAACCTTGCTCATACGAACAGCTGTCGCGCCTAGTGGATGGCATTTACACACAATCGAGTTTTTGTGGACGGTATTCAAAAACCGAACGCTAACCATAATATATAAGGTACTGTGCGCTAATGAGAGGCGAATAATAAGCATTTTTCATCCTTACCGACTGATTACGCGCGTAATGAGCTGCTGCAGCAGCAAATTACAAATCACAATCAATTTTCTATATTTTTTTATTATAAGACTGCAGCGAGTTGATTCGTGCTTTTTGTTATGACTTTTTTGTAGTGAAATATATTTTTATACACAATAAATTCCCGTGTTCCAATAAAAAGGAATATACGTTCCACATTCTACATATAATCCAACGCAAAACAGCGTTCAAATTCGTCATCCACAACTCAACTTTCGTTCTCAACACCAAATATTGTACGCGTCGCTCGTTTAGTGGTATTACAAGCCTGGCCAAATACAACTCGAAATTAGCCTTCCAGCATCCACACTCATACACATTTGCAAACGCCGTCAGCTCAAACGCTACCCACCAGACCGCAGGCTACACTCTCTCTTTCAGTGGACGTTCCACACACACACACACACACACACTCACCCACACAAATGCACAAAACTTCGCAAACAGCGCTCGTTCAATGTCGGCAATAACGATTTTCTCCCCCCGCCAATACCGTTACCCGACCGGTGTTCCAGTACGACATGTGCATAGACCATGCCACAGCAGCTGTCGCTTCGCAGCCTCAGTCGTTTGGAATCCTTTCGTGTGTCTGCGCGTCCGCAAAACGAGTGCGCGTGTGAAGTTCAACGCGTCCAACGGTGATTACCTGCCGTAACGGTGCGACCATTGAATATATTAATAGCGGTTGTTTGAAAACGAACAGCTGTCGTGCAAACCGAGAAATCCGAGAAATGTAAATAAGCGATTTTCTGAAAATTTTTCGGGTAATTTTTAAAAGTGAAGTTTCGGATAGTAAGTAATTACTGTGAATGCCGTATAAATAAGCACAAATGTGTGCGTGTGTGTGTATGTGTGAACAAGTTTCAAGCAGCGCTGTTGCAAGATTATCGCTACCACCACATAAATAAATTTGAGTCGCTAAGGCGCATTTGTGTGTATGTGTATGTGTGAAATGCGCGTGTATTATGGCATATCACGACACAACGGGATTAATGTGGCATAATAAGGAAATGCTTTAAGACCAAAAAATGTGCACACGTAGCACAAAAAGCAGCGCATAAAGGAATTTGCCAAATAAAAGGCAGCGCAGAATTAAATAAAGTAGATTGCGAGCAAGCAAGTGGCAACTTGAACGGTATAAGTGCCGCAGCGGCAGCGGCCAAGTGAAATTGGAATAAATCCTGTTGGCAGGCAAATGTCAGCCGCGCAGCTCAAGCTGCTTACGTCGCGTTTTTGTTTCCATTTTTTTTTTTGTGTTTTGCTGATTGACGCAAAGTTTCAAAGGATTAGGACAAGCGAGTGCGCCACTGGGTGCCAACTGGGTACCCACATACACGCACGCACCCACAAAAGTGAGGAAGTGAGGAGAAGACGCAATGTCGGCGCGGCAAAGTGATGGCGCGACTGAGTGGCAGACTGACAGCCTGACAGGCTTAGCGCACGCACACATATGCGCGTAATACATATGTGTTGTATGGATGTGTTCGTGGTGGCAATGTGTGCCGCCAGCGCCTTAAAGTAGGCAATCAACACTTGACATGCCTGCGTGCTCATGGAGATGCCCTGCAAGCCGCAAGCCTTGGCGAATTGAGAACGGAATTGTTTGATTTTAGCCGTTTTAGCTTTTCATAATTGCTTTTTTGTTTAGTTCTTCGTGTATTAGTTAAAGTCTAAAGAACATTTTGATAAAAATAAATAATTGTTCATATTTTGCTGTTGGCTGACTGCTTGCTGGCAGTTTCAAAAAATTGCTTACGAAGTGTGCGAAATTATAATTTACTGCTATAAATCTTGTGTATTAGCAATTCTGGTTCTCATATGCTTTTGACATAAAAAAAAAGGCAGACAAAATGTTAAAAAGCTTAAAACAAAGCAATTAAAGAGTGTAACGATTAGATTTTGTTGAGTTTATATTATTAGTGTATACCTGTGGCCGCATTCGCCCAAAAATGTGCTTAAACTGTTGTGTATTTTAGTGTAGTGTTAGTAAGAAGGTCATATTAGAAAAACAAGGTTAAGATTTCATACCCAAATACTTTCGTTCAGTTTGTATGACAGCTATGTGCTATAGTGACTCGATCTGAACAATTTCTTAGCAGTTTATAGCAATGCCTTGGATAATAAACTCCTTCGAATTTCTCGAAGATATCTCGTCAAATGAAAAAGTTCTACATACAAGCACTTCATTGCTTTCATTCAGTTTGTATGACAGCTATACGCTATATTGAAGCGATTTGAATAATTTCTTCGCATATTGCATAACTGCTTTGGATAATAAGCCATACCAAATTTCGTGCAGATATCTCGATAAATGCAAAATTTTACCGTACAAGCACTTGTTTTCGACCGTGCAATGTGTATGGCAGCTACATGTTATAGTAGTCCGATATCGGCATTTCCGACAAATGAGCAGCATATGTGCAAAATTTCAGAAATTTATCTCAAAAATTGAGGGACTAGTTTGTATATGCAGAGGACGCACAGAGGGCACACAGAGTTAAATCGGCCTAACCATCACGCTTATCAATTATACATCGTCACCTGAAATGCAAAATAACGTAACATCAGTTTTCATAAGTTTACAGGCGAAGGAAAAACAATAGAATAAAAACAGCTCATATGGAAACAAAATTTTAGTTTTGGTTATAAAATGGTTATATATTGGTTATAAAGTGGTTATATATTAGTTATATCTGACAGCTGAAACTGAAAACTTTATGTCACATATATATAATATGATGTAGTGAATCGTTAACAATAAAAAGTCAATTTCGATTTTTTTAATGATAGGTTGTTTTGCATTTCAGTTGACGATATATACTTTATAGGGTACACGACGTTTGCTTTTGGTTGTCAAAAACATTGTGGCAACTTGATATTGTACCTTGGTATGTATGTTAAGTAATCCATTTTCTCATTAGATCAGACTGTTTGGCACTTGAATATTAGTAGGCGCCTTTAATATATGTTCAAATCTGACCTGATCCCGTCTAACAAAAAATAGTAAAATTTCACATATCTAAATACAAATTTTTATTATCGCAAAGATGACAACGTTTATGCAGCTGGGTTGGAAAAGTCTGTGATGACTTCGTGACCTTCACTGAATACTTTATGCCGTTCAAATACTTGCGTTTGTGATAAAGTAGTTTCCAACATTTTTGTAGCCGTGATGCCATTGCAAATTCAAAATTTCAAGCAAACTTGATGAATTTCATGATGGCAATAGTCAATCGCGTTTTAAACAAGCAGCAAAATTTTCTCTATGAGCGGTTTTTAAACAGAATTCCTGAAACTCTATTTGCTAACGTTATGAACTTAATGCTCCATTTTGAAAGTTTTTATTGTGCTGCAGAAAGTAAGCGAGAAACACATACTCCATTAGAGCTTAGACATCAGCACCATTGTGGTCGCTGGCACGCTCTCTTCGCCGCCCTCAAGTGCCAGCCCACAGCTGGGAAGCAGAGTAGCTTTTAAAGTAAAAGCCAGCAACATGAAAGCAAACGAGCATTGCCTGTGGTCATGCATAAATTAAAAGCGCGTTCTCATCAGCAAACACACAGACGCACACAACCGCACGCAAGAACACAAAGCACTCCAGCCACGCACTTAGCCTGGCAGCCTACATTACTTGCCGGCACACACACACCCACACAGCTGCCGCAAAGCGTGGCGCGGCGTACTCCATTTAGAGTGCATTGCCATTGCTTTCCATTTTGCCTTCGCCTTCAGTGCGAACCAGTAAGGGCGTGTGAAAAACACACCTCCACCATGCAAATGCCCTTTTTTGTGGCATGCAACTAAGCGCACCGCCAACTTACTCAGCCGTTATGTATGTGACGTTGCCGTAGCGCGGCCGCATAAATGTGCCGCGCAAGAACGTCAGTTCGAATTTGTGACGCGATCGCGTGCATCAAATGGAAATTGCCGTTTGAAATTTCAAAAATGTGAAACAAAATTTCCAAACTGCCAAACATGCGACAACATAGTTCGCGGTAATTACAGCATACTTAGAGGCGTTTAAAAGACTGGCCTAACGAACGTCCACCAAATGTGTATACAGCGCAATAAAGTCGTGTATAATTCGCTGAATTATGTTAATAGTCGCAAATAATATAAGAAATTTGCATAAAGAACATTAGCTTTGCATATCTGCAGGCGCGTGATCTTGGCAAAACACAAAAAATAATATATATGTACTAGATAATATAAAATGTGCGCTTGGGATAGCAATTTGCATAAGCTCAAGAGAAAGAAAGCAAGCTACGCGCACTCATGTAAGCAACTCTCAGTGTGTATGTAGCAGATAGCGTATGTAGGAGCCGAAAGCAACGAAAATATAAAATATCAGTTGCATAATTTTACGCTTCATGATAGCATCCATTTATTTTCCGAAAAGATATTTAAGCGCATCAACTCTGACAGCATAGTTAGCCAAACAAAGCTATTTATATATATATATGTATTTATATATATATACATATTTATAAGTGCAGAGTACATACATACACATTGTGCGCAACGTTGGCAGCGTGTTCCAACGCTGTTAACCCAAATTCGCCTCAAGATATTTACTCAAAGCAACCAGAAGTTAACTTGTGCAAGTCAACTGACTTTCTGCATATAGACTATATATACTCGTATAGATATATATGTTAACTTATACTGAGTATATAATGTATATATATTTAGAGTTGCTTGTTAAAAGCGCAGAATTCAAATGCTTTACACACACATATGCACAACACTAACTCTTAAAGCCAAAGAGTCGTGAATGCATAGAGAGCTATGCTATTTAACTACAAGAAACAAGTTTCGAAATATGCAAGTTCCAAGCTAAATTATTCTAAAAAAACTTAACGTTTTATGAAATTGGCTTTAAAGCAATTCGTTCTTCTTTGCTCATCTGAAACTAACCAATCCTCCCGGCAATATATGGATTCCATTTCAAACGATTTGCGCTGGCCTGGCGGCCAAACATGAAACGAGCGAATTCTTGGAACGCTCTTCTTATGCCAGTCATAATTCAGTGAAAGCGTTCTACATAGCCTGGCATAAACGTCCGGCTACCGTGGGCTATGAGGTGTGTAAGGGTTAATGTCCCAGCAGCTGCTCTTTGGTATACAAATTTTTTCCAAATAGTTTTGAAACGGTCTTGCAACATGAAGGCGAGTGTTGATGGAAACTTACACTTGTTCACAATCATTTTACGACTGTAAGGTTGTAGGCTGTTTATTACTAGTTTTTGGTTGCTAAAACCGAAATTTCCTAATAGTTAGTTAGAATTTTTTGTGTTCTAGGCTATACACCTTGACTCAAAGTACCTTCATTTACTCAAATGACGCAAATAGCTGTAGCTGATGAAGTTTTTGAACTCAAATTCGTAATCAGGATACCTCAATTATCCCACAGACCTCTTAGCACACCATCGAAAGCTTTTCTTTCAGATTAGTTGAGTAGTGTTATTGCCTCATGTTTGGTCGTTAATTCAGCATTCAATGGCTTCAGAGTGATGAGTTGTTGTCACTTGCCCTTATCTATTAATGATTCTACTCGGTTTAAGCAGCTCTTAATATAGCACTTCTTTTCGATCCCACGATATTCTTGGCATTACCCTGATTTCATAAATATTCAGCTTTGTCGTTGATTTGGCTACTTGACCAGGTTTCACATCTGATTTTTCCGTTTAGGATTGTCGTAGTTGAATCATTTTTCATTAGCAGTCATATGCCGACTGAAAAGAATATCACTAGAAGAGTACCTTTCCCACATATGTTCGATATATTGAAACATTGGAAGAAATTATAATGTTTTGCTATCTCTTGGCAACCGCACGAAAATATTTAAGAATTTCTAGGAAATTAAAAGGAAATTGCTTCAAACAACAAAATACCATATTTAACAGCGATTCTTCAGATTTTGTGTTTTCGGAATCGCTATAAATTTTCGGCGATACTAAGTTTTGAATACTAGTATCTAACTTAGAACGTATAACAATTATTTTTAGTAAACTATACTTGTATATACACTTATATATATGTGTATACTACAAAGTATGTATTTAAAAATTTTGCCGCACTTTTGAGAGCATTTATTTTCAATTTTGCTCGAAAAATATCACTCGTTTCAGTGAATTAATATCGTATTGAGGATTAATAAATGTGTCCTTCAGTTAATTCCAGCTTCCAAAATTTCTTTATGTTAAATTCCATTACCCACTTGTTAAATTTAATGATGAAATAATTTTAACCAACATGTTGCTTATATTAACGGCATTTCCAGCTTTATTGCATACCACAAGGCGCATACATTTTTAGTTATATTATAAAGAGGTTTGTTTGAATTAAATAAACTCTCAAATTACTTGACGGATTTGATGAATTCATTCAACGTTAAAAAGCTTTATTATATCCGATGAACACAGGCTACATTATATTTTCAAAAAAGTTAGGAATCCTTACAAAACGCCGATAATGTAACCCAAGATCTAAAAAATTACCTAATAGTTATCTAACATTAATTAAAATGCCGTCTCTTCAGAAACTTCTTGCGTGTACATTGGTAGTAATATTTATCAAAATTAACAAACACATATTCAAGACTGATTTAGTACCTTTAAGTATATAACTTTTTGAATTTTTCGATTCAGACATTCCGTTCGAAAGATCAATCAATAAATTTAAAAATGTTAGTATTAGACCCACTCGTTTATTATGGGCTTTTTTTATAGCCTAATTGATCAATTAACCGGCCTTTGCTCGATTAAAGCTTTAATTTAGATTGATTCATCATACAAAACCTCTTCTCCTATTTTACTTCGCCTTCTTTTTTATTGGCATAGACATTACAATTTTTTAATTAGTGGTGTGTTTTTTACGTGGCGGATCCAGCGCACAACCCTGGGGAGAGACGATTCGCCTTCGCACTTTAGCTCGCCTTCAAAGGGATGTTTTTAGGCTACCCAGGGGATACTTGGACTAATGCCGGAAGTCGGGAGCTGATTGAGCCATACTTTTATGTAAAAAAATCGTTTCTGGCTACTCCCGAGTGGCAAGCGCTCAAAGAACTTTCCTCTTTTGCGTGAACTTCTAGACATGGCTCCATCATCCATCGAATCATCTTATTTTACAATATTAATTATTAATCGAGTTGAAACTGAAATGCGGCTCTGCAAGTTGTTGTGCGCACTTTAAATTTGGCTGTGTTTAACCCTGCGTGTTGTTGTCCACACTATATATTTGGTTGCATGCATTGATAAAAAGCAATCAGCTGATGGGTTTTGATCGTTAGAAGGAATACAAAATGTGTCACACAAACGAGTAGCCGGCTGGGCTAAAGACAAAAACTGGTTTCTCAATTAGTCTTAAAGCACTAAATTTGTTTGGCTATGCGAAAAGGCTATTGCCTGGAACACAGTTTGCAATATAGGCGCTATTGGACCACGAGGGGGGCATTGACATGGACATGTATAAAATGCAGTGCGGCTCACACGTCCCCTTAGCTCCTTACAAAAGCATCGTGCGAATCTGAATACGAACAAATAATACTAATAGTTCGATGTTCATACCTCAACGTCCATATGAGGTCCCCTTCCCCAAAAATTATATTAAATTAAGATTAATAGTTTGTGTTGAGACAATAACAGGTTTGAAATGCAAATTTATATAAATTTTCAACAAAACCTTTTCGCTTGATTAATACAAATTACTTACATATATTAAAATTAAGCAAAACCGCGCCAATTCTTCGTTTACATATATACCTCTTTCTGGCTAATTTGACGGCGTCACGTACCGACTCTTTGTTTTAAATATCCTTAGCATACTTTCAGCGGCAATTATTTTCAATTAACAATACTATTGCAGCTCGAAACCCTGCGAAGCAGCGCGCGCACACGAAAGTGCGCAATTAACCGTTATATACATAATATATGTATGTAATACAAAATCATTTAAAGTGCTAAAAAACATTTAATATCAATAAAACCACTGTGATTAGGGTAAACGAGAATAATAATATAAAAAACCGTAATTGTGCCAAGTGTGCATCTAACCGCAAAAATGCTGAAATGCCAAGAAACTAAAACACACGTGTCAGTTTAAAGCCAACGAGGCAGAAGCCGAAATTGCCTTTGTTTCAGCCCGAACATTCCGTGATTGCAAGCCCACTCAGTGCCACAAAGGAAGGGTGCTTTTAGGCGCAGTGAAGTATAGCTATATTGATATGGAATTTAGAGTGTATGTATGTGTGTGTGCGCAAAAATGTGAGTTCAATACGCGCTAAATAAAAATCGAAGCGAAATAAAGTTACAAATCAATAGAAGTGAAAAGTGCCAGAAAAACACGCCTGCAACGTAGTAGATGCTCACAGCCCAAGTAGGCGCTGCGCGACAAACCAGCCAAAGTGGAAATTCAGTACGCACGAATACTCGAATTTCAAAGGCAGAGCACAAAACAATAACAACAAAACGCAACAAAACAAATTCTATATAAATCGGAACGTAAAGTGGCAAATGAGTGATGTCGCCGGGCAAAGCGAAAAAAAAGAGGTCGAAAGGCTTGGTGCTGCGTAGCCGCTGATATCGATCTGCGGAAAAGGCAAAGCAACAAAGTTTGCTGTAGCGGGGCTTGCGCTGAATGCCGCTCAAATTGAAACCTAACTAAGCGTTAACACAATAACAAGGACAACAAGCTCAAGCGCAAACGGAACAAACGCAATCAGGAGGAATGTTTGACAAGTGTGGAAAATAAAGCACAAAGCAAACAATAATGAAAATAATAAGTGGATTGCACGTGAGCCGAGTGTAGTAATGATAAAGCACAGTTTGCACACATACAAACTTCTGGGCTAGAGCAGTGCGCGAGGAAAAAGTAGCCGGGCAAAGTAAAGTGGATCAAATATATTTGCAACGGTAACTGGAGCGTGTAGCAGCGAGTGGTGCGAACTAAACCGTTAAGCGGCTATTATTCATCTGTGTATCAAGTGCGTGTGCATATGTGCGAATATTTGCAGAAAAAAATATTAAAATATGTGAGGTATGAGATCAAAGTCAAAAGTGAGAAAAAATCCGTTTAAATAAAAGAAAAATAAAAGAAGGCAAACAAAAAACACCCAAGAAAAAATTGTGCAAAAAAGTGTATACCCACAAAAATAAGAAGTGTGATACTAACAATAGAACTAGAAGACTGCAAAAATATAATAACAAAAAAAATTAGTAAAATTACTAATAAATCAGCAGAGTAGAAGGCAGAAAGAGCGCCGTATCAATCCTTGAGGTAAGTTACCGAAAATGATTTGTCAAGCGAAGCCAACATCTATGAGTAGATAAAAATAGATCTTCACAGCAAATTCTAGAAAATGTGCTCTCTAGAGGAGAAGCGCCTAACATTTGATCAAATTTGTCGCAGACTTAAGAAATTAAACTACATTTTTAGTTATTGTAGCACAAATCTTTATTAACGTCGTCAAAATATGTTGCTCTTGAGCAAGTACAAGCATGCCAACATTTAATTCAATTATTCATACATTTACAAGCCTCAACTGGGATAGCCTGCACTGCCAACAGCGAATGAGTTTTCTTGGCTTACATAGATTCATGACGCGTTCCCCGGATGCACGGGTTTTTCAGTCTCGTAAAGAGAAAGACACAGGGTGCCAAATCGGGAAAATACAATAGCAGAGCAACGACGGTTATTTTTTGTTCAACCATAGAGACAGTCAGGAACAAGCAACAATGTGAATCGAATTACGGTAGTGAAAAATCCATGCATTTTCTGCCCACAAATTTTGACCTTCACAACGAACTGCTTCACGTAGACGCCCCGAAGCTACAGAGTAGTATGCCATATTGACCGTTTGACTCTATGGAACGAAGTCATTCACAGTCATCACGTTTATCATAGAAAAAAAATTGTTTGATCGACTTCGGTATAATTGTTTTGGTATTGAGTCATTTTTGAGCGTCATTCGCTACATTATCAAAAATTTATCAGTTTTGTGAGCGCTGCTAATACTTATGGACCCGTCTGGGTCAGATGTATTCAGATGGTAGTATATATTATTCGAAGTATTTAACCTAACGCTATACAAGTGAGCTCTAAGAACACATTACATGGTCATGGTTTTAATTAAAGTTTCGAATGCGAACTTAAACCAATTAATGATTATAATTTATTAGCTACAAAAATGAACACTTGAAAATTCCAAGATTTGCCCCCAAATTAAGATGCCTTAACATTTGGGCTTGGTCAAGAAGGTTTCAAAACTTCTGCTCATTGACAGCTGACTGTGGTGTTTTTCCTGCTTTCTATACGCAGAATACTAAAGCCAAAATCAAGGGCGACAAATAGCAGTTTTGCGGCAGTAAGGCTGCAAAACCACCTGGCCGCAAGTACAAACACTAAGTAAGTGAGCAAGCAAAAGTTAATTCCCTAAGTTAAAGGGCGAATGGATACAGCTGCAAAGCAAAGAAAAATAAAATCAATACAAATAGAACACTTAACTAGACATAGGCGCAAACACAGGCCTGGCAAGCAAAAACAACACAAGTGTTGACCGACCGGAGCAACGACGCCGTTAGAAATGTGGCATGGTAAACGTCTCCCCAACAAACTTAATGCAAAGCAACTATTAAGTGGGCGAAACAAAGCTGTATGATATTCCTCTACAGTGCAAGTTGCTTAGCATGTGTGCATGTATGTATGTATGTGCTTGTGTCAAGGTAGAAATAATATAATGTGTACATAACGGTGCTTCTCTCTCCAACTACCGTGTTAGCTTTTTGATTATGGCACCGAAATAATTTCATGTGGGTACATAAAATGAATAAATAGGTGATTGGCAAGGCACTCAATTCAGCCGGAAAGTCAAGCAGCACCAGACTGTCCGCCAACAAATATTCTTAAGTGAACATATTGTTTAATTCAAGCATGACCTCTGCATAGTTGACATACAAGTATAATGAAAAGTAAAGTGCATTGACAGTTTAAGCAGCAATCAAGTTGGAACGCACGTTTAGTTACAGTGGCGGCGAAATATAGGCACACAAGTTGTGATAATATTATTTTGATTATTTCAAAAGCGCAGATAATGTTGCCAACAAAATAGTTTGTAGCACTACTTTATTAGGTAGTCGAAAAAGTCTTTTCGTATTTCTAAACTTCAACTTATTTTTTGTCATATTTATACTAATAAATAAATAAACAAATCTGTACCATTTAGGTCGACCACTTTTTTGGCATTTTCCCACTAGAGACATTATTCCATCAGCGCAAAACTTTCATCATTGTAAATAGAAATTTCCAGAACGGAAGCGAGTGAACCATAATTGCTCTACACGAACTGATACAGCATCGTCTCTGTAAACTTCATAAATTTTATTGGTGGCTTGTGTGGCATTCATACTTTTTTCAAATAAAAATTTCAAAATTTAGCGAATTTCTTCATTATTTTCACTCATTTTTGAACAGCTGTATCTTTTTTACAACTTCACCGAATTTAATTTTTTGTTGGTTAAATTAAGCTTAAAATCTCACCTTTTCAACACTCTATGATATGACACAATATGATTGGTCGCACTGGAGATATACGACTGCAACGACATCTATTGACAAAATACGAAAAGACTTTTTCGACTACCCAACATTTTCTCTGAAATTAAAAATGAACTAGGATAACAAAATTGTCAAAATTCTATATAAACGCCCCCAACGCAGAAAAATTTATTTGCGTATCGCATTTTGGCAACAGCTTTTTATGTTCCAGTCCCTCAAATCCAATCCTGGCAGGCACTCTTAAAGTGCATAATTCATTCTGATTATCACGAACTTAAACAATCGGATCGTTACTATTGATAGGGCCTAGCGCTGTCTAAGCTTTCACAGTTCGCAGCCAACTTTTCAAATAACCTCGACTGAAAGTGGGATTGGGAAGTTTATGAGCATTTTAAGGTTCATATTAAAACGACTCTAGGTGAAACAGAGCCCTAGATACTTTCGAAAATTTTAATATTTTTAACTGTGTGATTTATTTTGGAGAAGTCGGGCATATTTGAAGCAAATTAGTTGTTGAACAGGTTCTACTTAATAAAGGAAGTTAAATAATCTCAAGGGGACATAAAGAAGCGACTCAGCTGTCAACCCAAGTAAAATTAAATGGTTTTACTTAACTGAAGGCACAAAATTCCAGACGTTCCTCTTCTCTTATTCCGAGGATCGCGCCTTCAACCTGTTGATAAGGTAAAATATTTGATTATTAACCTTTATGAAAAGCTTATAGCTTCAATACAAACTGAACGATCGGAAAACAGTGTTTGTATGGAAAACTTTCTCATATGACAATATATTTTCACGAACTTTGGCACGGAATATTATTATAGATAATACTGCAATTTTCATAGAAATTGTTCAGATCGGATCACCATAGCTTATAGCTGCCATACAAACTGAACGAATGGAATCTAATTCTTGTAGGGAATCTCTTATATTTGTGAAGGATATTTAAATTTTTTATAGTTTTATTATATTTATCGCATTAATAAACTATGTCAATATTGAATACTGTAATTTTGTGGGCGTGGCAGTATCCTGATAAAGTCGTTTATGAAAACTTCTTCACAGATTTTCCATTTTACCGGCAAACTAGAGCTCACACTCAACCGAATCTGATCTTATTTCAAACAAATCTATAGAATTCGCCTCAAAACAAAGTGTTTTCTAGCCTGGCTGATTAAGCGCCAGGTTCACTGATGCTCAACAGAGTAAATATGGTAAATAATTGTATATACTAGGGACGGTATATGTTGTGTACATTTGTATCTGCCTGCAAGTGGAATATTCACTGACCTGGCTAACACTGAGCTGCGATTAAATAGGCCAAAGTTTGGGAGGATTATGAAGAGTACTGAACTCGGCGAGTGAAGTGCCTGTAAACAAAAAAAAACTAAATAAGGGAATGTCGGATGAGCAAAAATGATTGAAATGAAAATTGGCCAAAATGGGAACATAGGAAAGCAAAAAATCGTTTTATTTGCATTTACTTTCGAATGAATTTCAAGCCAAACTACTAGCCGAAAGCCAATTTGAGTGCATTAGCAGCAAAAAAAAGCGCAAAGGATGAACTTCTGGATGAAAGAGGAAGCTCTCCGTTCAAACAAATTGCCAGATAAATAGAAAAAAAACTAACGAAAATGTAATGGCTTTGTATACAGCTTCTTCAAAGAATTAGGTTATATGGTAATATTGCTGCTTGTGGCATGGTTGCAATGAACGTAGTATTGGTGTTCAGTGGAAGGCGAAAAACAATACTATACATGTATATGTAACCACAACTAACGGGAATTCTTGTTTCGAGTGAAGGATTTAATCATTCTGAATATAGAAATGAAATTTGGAAAACAAATACAAAAGTAACAACTTTGAAATTGCTATTATGAGGTCAAAGAAAGCCAAAAATGAGAAAGTATATTGGTCCGATCAGAACAATATATACGGAGGTTGTACCCTTGCCTTGAATAAAAACGTATGCCATATATGAATAAGATATTTCGTCAAACAAAAGAGTTTTCCATATAAAAGCTTGACTTTAATTTTTCAGTTTGTATGGTAGCTATATGCTATAGTGATCCGATCTGAATAATTTTTTCGAAAATTGTTTTATTGACTCAGATAATTATCCGTGCCGAATTTCGTAAATGTATCTCTTAAAATGAAAAAGTTTTCCATACAAGCGCTTGATTCAGATCGTTTAGTTTGCAAGGCAACTGTATGCTTTATAGGTCCAACATCAGCAACTGCGACAAGTGAGCATCGTCTGGGGTAAAAAAAAGGTATACAAAATTTCAGGCTTGGAGTGGGATCTACGGCTATAAACAAAGAGGCAAACCGACGGATGTGACTAAATAGGTTTCGCTCACAATGCTGATGGTCTATATATATATTTCTTAGTTATCAACTTTCTGACAAGCTCTATATACACTGTTTAGAGTGCGAGTATAATGCATGAAAATAATGAAACTCCGGACTTGCACTCTAGCCCTGCTTGTATGACCCGCACCGTTTAATATGCTTTACCACATCAGATGCCATTTCGTACTTGATGCTACAGCACAAAGTTCTTGCAACACAAGCAGTCAGTCGTTTACGAATTGAAGCAGTTTTTGTTAGCATACTTTGCGGCGTTTACACAACCAGCTCAAAGATTTTCCTATTAATCATTTATTCTCCGTTCTCTTACGCCTGAAAACATGACAAGCGTCGTCTAGCTCGCACGCCATACCGCCAGTTTGTACATCGATTACTTGGGCAATATCTTCATGCTCATATATTTTGCTATTGCTACAATTTTATCGATTTACTTTATGTGCTTTTCTCAACCCATGCCCGATTTTGTGCCAATAAAGTTCCGGCATTCGCACGGTTTTCTTCAATTTGCTGGCACTACTGTGACGCCCCGCATTTCGGCATTTCCGTGTTAAGCGCTTTTTGTCGGTTCGTTTTGGCGCTGTCAAGCAATTTACGAGTAGTGGCGCCCCTTTTACGCCAGTTTCCAAATTGCTTTTATATTTGGCCGTCCTGTGAGCGCAAGTTTGTGCTGTGTGTGTGTGTGTGTTGTACACAGTCGGAGTGTTTTTGGTGCCAATCGAGCATTTGCGTGCGCATTTTGGGCTGAATTACTTCAGTTTTTGGTAGAAAATTTGTTTGTGAATAACCGAAGTTTGGCTCCCTCGCCACTGTATTCGCAGACTTATCGATCAGCGCATACCCACTGAAATCATATAGATATACATACATATAGTACTTCTCTATCTAACTAAAGCAAAGAATTTTTCTTAAGAGAAAGCAGTCATAAAAAATTAAATTTAGTAAAATTTTAGCCGATTCACTTTTCTCTTTTGCAAAATTCTTGAAACGTAAAGAACATTCTGCTAAGCTTTTGGAGTCGCAGCAAGCTAATTAGCACGGCCTTCACTCTAACAGTTATTTGTGCAATTCTACTACTTCTCTTTTGTATAAAAAAATGCAAACTCTTTTTCTTAGAAGCTTTAAGTAAAATTTAAAGACAAAGCTGGTTTTGAACCTTGTAACATGTTGCTGCAGAGTATAATAGTTTAGTTCAACTAACAGTTGTTTATAACACATAAAACTAATCGAGTTGGAAATAGGGTTATATATTGTCACCTTAAATGCACAACAACGTATCATCAAAAAAAACTGAAAATCGATGTCGGATATAATACCCAATATATAACCATTTTATAACCAAAACTCAAATTTTGTTTCAATATTAGTGGTTTGCATTACATATATCGGTTTTCCTTCACCTGTAAACTTATGAAAAGTGATGGTACGTTAATTTGCATGTGACGATATGAATATATAAAGATCTGTAAGACGAAACATAGTTGAATTCCCAATGACTGTCTGTCCATCTTTCTGTCGGTCTGATAATAAAGTGCCACAACTAAGCCCACAATAAGGTACAAGGCTGCTTTTTCTACAACGAACAGTATTTGGGTGGGACATCTACGGTTGAAAAAGGTTTACAAAGTGGGCGTGGTCTCACCTTCAAATAATTTATATATCTCCTAAGCCATTCAAGCTATCATATCTATATTCGCTCACGGCAAATCTTTTCAACATCACTACCTACCCGAAAAAATTGCGAATAAGGGTGATTTGGATATAACCCCGCCCCCCGCCATATAACGGTTTTGTTAAAAACTCTCAAAGGTGCAATAAATATATAAAGATGTGCCAAAGCCATAAAACCCTTCCCCGAGAAGGTACGAAAGGGCTTTATAAGAGCCGCTGTCACATTTGTATTGTGGGCGTGGCACTGCCTACATTTAGTTGAAAACCCATATTTCGGCAAATTTGACGAAAGTATGATCCTAATATTCCTATATTGCAGTCCTATATTGCAGTGGTTTTTTTCGAAGGGGGAATCTTCTAAAGATACTGCCGAAATTCAGCATGCACTATTCATATTGCCCGCTAAGGATACACCTCTATCGGGATCACGCCTAATTAGTATTATCCAACTTTGCTGTACTTGCGGAACAGTATGTCTAAGTATTAAAGCTTAACTCCGTCTGCTTTGGCTTGTATTTGGAGCTGAGTGACCGCCATTAGGTATTACTTCGCCGGACCAAGATGGGCAAACTCTCTGGTCAGCTGGTTTTAAGCTTCTCCACTGCCGTTCTCTTATCCTAAGTTCTTGGATCGCTATTGCGGCCCACTCTAACATTTTCGCCCATACCAGTTTTGATTGCAGCATTTAACTTATAACATTGTTGGCCGTCGTCTTTTGGTTTATTATTCGTTCGATGATAGACTTCAGCTACTTTGTGCGTCAGATAAAAGTCTGTCCTTGTCGTTTTGACTCTCTATTCAGGCTGTTACGTTCTTAATGTACCTATGCGTCCATCTTCCTTTTTCTGCCACATCCCATTGTCTTTGCCACTATTCGAGGCTCGTCTGCCTCTCCGTTTATCGCTCGTCAACCGTTAGACGCTTATTTATAGCTTTTGGTTTTTGATAGACTCTACTTAGCTCTGAGGCCATTAAATCCGACGTCATAAGACCAGATATGATACTGGCCACTTCATGTGAGACCTATACTGTGGGAAAAAGCTATTTTTGCACTTTTATACAAATCAAGTAACAGTGAAAATATCGGGATAGAACTTTGCACGAATAGTGCTTTTGAAGTGAGTGAGACCAAAACTTTTCCAGCACCCAGATAATAAACATATGGATCGCAGTTCCTATTGTGAATTTGTTTTAATGAAAATATCGGTGAATCTGTTAGATATATTATTAAATTCAGAGATAATCCTCTCCTGATAATAGTCATGTATGTCAAAAATGGGTTGAATCGGAACAGTAATTCCCTTAGCCTCTAAGAGAGAACGAGAACGTGTTTTTCTAACAACATTGCCGCTATGTGGCAGAAATATATAAAATCGGTTGAAAACTTACCTTAGACCCTACATAACTAACAAACTTTATGCCTGAATGTATTTCCTAGGCATTGATCCAAGAAAGTTGCAAAAATGTGAAATGTTCAGTTAAACCCGAAATTAGCTTTCCTTGTTTTTTTTTCATTTCCTTGCGCTGATGTCAATGGGCCAGCTAAAGAGCTTCTCATCCACCATTTGCCCATCCATTATCTGCATTGTACAAATTTTTCTTAATCTGCTGCACGCACTTCACTTTTGCAAAATGTTTGCGTCTTTCGTTGATTGGAGAAAGCAACATACAAAGAGGCAAATTAATTTCGGCAAGTTTTCTCCATCATCATACGCATTTAAGCCTCATCTAGCCTCCTTTAAAATCAATTAACGAATTGGGAGTGGAGAGCCAAGCATATGCTAATTAAGGTATGTTCTTGAGTTCTTGCGACTAATTGGAGCGTATGAGTTTTTTTTGGCGAAATTGCAAATGACTAGTATTGCATAAGAAAATGTGTTGTAAGCCTCGACTGTGAAAGAATTCATCATGTTAGCTTTAGATTTATTTTATATATTTTTTTAGGAATGGCAAAGATACTTTAACCTTCTTTGTCTATATATATAAAAGAAAGATGTGTTAGTTACACCATTTATAACTCAAGAACGGCTTAACCGATTTGGCTGAAAATTGGTGGAGAGGTAGCTTAGAATCAGGATAAGGACAGGCTAATTATCTCTTATGTCAAAATTTAATAAGAACCGGTTCATCATGTGCAGTCTACTAGAATGACTGTCGATTGGAGTCCAGTGGGAAGTGATGGAGCTATGTTTCTTTTGTCACACACCGACGCAAAAAATCGGTTTTATTACAATTAAAGAGCACGCAAACACTTCTCAGAATCAGTTATTCGTAATTTTTGTTGGATTATGAACTTGCGATGCACCCACTTTGCACAGAGCTTTCGCCCCTTTAGGGCGTTATTATCCTAGGTGCTCATTTCGCCTGTTTCCAGCTTAGCAAATATCTTGTCAACGGTGGATTTTCCTCAGCCCAAATTCAGCATTATTTACCCCCAAAAAGAAATGCGTGGTGATCCATTTTTTTTTTTGTATACTAACACAAGTTGTTTCACTAAAATGCTACATCTCATTAACTAATAGATATAATCCAACTAATAGAAATCATATATGTAGATGTAGATGTAGTAGTATTATCTATGTATCAGCCACAGTGAAGTATGGACACGTCCTCTAGTATCTTATAAAAATCAACCTTCCGGCTTTGAATCTCCCAATCCTTTAGATAAAACACAAACTTAATAGTATTATTTGTCCCGAAACTTTTGCTGCCGCACACCACACAACTCAACTCCAATGTGGAGGGAACGAGTCTGCCTGCATTCCTTCCATACCTATACGACAATTTTATTTTTATTTAATTTTCAACTTAACTTCCACTTGACTCCATGCCAAAAAAAATATATATATGTGACCCCTCCAATGGCTTGCCGAAGTATGGCTGCGTCGCTTCTATCGAACCACGACTGCGGTGGAATAAAACTCGTCAAGTCGGCAGCGCAGTGAAATTGGAATTCAATCAATTACCACAACAATTTCGCAATGTGGCCAAATAAATATGGCTGCTCATTATTCGTGAAAGCCAAATGAGAATGTACAGAGAATGAGTGACGGCCATAGAAGTAGCATGTAGCACAGGCGGGAGAAAGAGTTTAGAGTTTGAGGAAAAAAATGTCTGATTGAAATTTGCCGCAAATCAATTCAAGAAAGTAGAATTTGAGTTCATTTGCATTTTAGCAGCAACTGAAATAATTCGAGTAGAATCACAAAAAACGACGAACAGAGAATTCAAGCGCAAGCCGAGGCACGGCTATGAGAGACGTGGGAAAGTGAGGCGGCGGTGTGTAAGATGAGTAGCAGCAAAGTGGGTTACGGTCGTGTTTGCGTGTGCATGAGCAAAACACTTAAGATTGGTCAGTCACAAGGTCAGCATGCTGCTAAAGACCTCTTCCGTGGATGAGAATGGACAGATAATCGATAAGAGCTTTGAATCGTTGCATTTAGCGGTGCTTGTATTGATAGCATTTGTCGTAAGCAGCGCTAACGGAAATCTCAAGCAATGGATTAGAGCGGTGTCTGCAGATTGCAAAAAGCAAATCATGGATGGGAAGTTATTGAATTGAAACAAAATAAGTAGCTTAAGGAGATATTTCTAAACTATTATTCTTCTTTACTGGCGTAGATACCGCTTCCGCCGTTAAAGCCGAGTTAGCAACAGCGCGCCAGTCGAGATTCGAGATACGAAGTGTAGCTAGGTCCTTCTCAATCTGATCTATCCAACGGAAAGAAAGTTTTCCTCTTACTTTGTTTCTACTGGCGGGAACAGCATCGAAAACCTTCAAAGCTTCATTGTTCTCTTCCATCCGGACAACATGACCTAGGCAGCGCAGCCGCTATCTCTCAATTAGCTGAACTCTGTCAATGGCGCCGTGTAACTTTTAAAGCTCATCGATCCAGCGACAGCGGTATTTGCCGATCACGGGTTTTTTCCAAGACTTAGCGCATGGTGAAATTCTGGTCGATAGTGGATTTTCCAAGTCTTAATACCCATTAATAAAAATCAATGTTCTTTGACGATGAGCATATGTCTTTTACACAATATGCTCGATAGAACCTTATATGCGATGTTAAGGAGACTTAATCCACGGTAATTGGCGCAGATTGTAGAGTTCCGTTTTTTGTAGATTGGACTTAGGTGCCAATCGTTGGGCATGCTTTCATCCGACCATATCTTGCAAAGAAGCTGATGCGTGCACCTTGTCAGTTCTTCGTCTATGAATTTTAATAGCTCGGCCGATAGTCCATCAGCTCCTGCCGATTTGTTGTTCTTCAGGCGGTTTATTGCTATTCGAACCTCATCATAGTCGGCTCCTATCTTAGCCAACTCGTCTTTTTTTCGTCACCGAAAAAGTTCGTATGACTGGGGACTCAAATTATGGATCATTGGGGTTGACCTGCCGCTGAGCTTAAAGTTTTCCTACATTTATTTCCTAAGCTGAAAGTATAGGAAGCCAATTACAAGTACGCTCTCATCTCTGAGACTATTTGCCAGATCAACTTCAATGGAAAAAGTAGAAGAACGAGCCGTTATAATACAAATATATCGAAAAATTTTAACTCGCCAGACACACGCATGTACAGAAAATAGCCAATAAGCTCAAAGCGTGCCGTAAAGCTTTTGAAATTCATGACCAAGCTGGGCCGTCTCATAAAAGCCAGCACAATTCCTCGGCACATGTGCAATGCTGTGTAAAATACAACACTGAGCATGAGTGGAATTTTTAATATTTCGTCGAATTTAGACATTTTCATTTATAAATGCGTTGTCAGCCGGATATACATATGTATGTACGTGTGTGTGTGGAATGTGCGTCATTAAAATCACTTGCCATAAGGGGCTGATAGTCAGCCAGTCAAATGGCAAGTGCGCAGGAAATGCGACAGGAAGTCTCGTTGCAGACCATGCGAAGGCAAGCGTGTGTACTGCGTCGCTATTGATTGCGTTACGTGATATGCGCGCTGCCGCGTATGTGTGTGTGTGCACTTGTGAAAAGCCAAGTACACATAAATAGCGATACAGAAATCCGGTTGCACGTGTCGCTTATTCTCGCCTTTTCTTGAGTGAGCAGTTAAAGCCAAATGTTGCCAAAGCGGCAAATGCTCAAATGAACGCGCTGAACATACAAAAAGAGCGTGGCACTCCTGCTTATGCCACCAAGTGGCAGTTATGAACATGCGAGTGCGTGTGACGACTTAAAGCGGCACGAGAAGCGTCCTTAAATGCGTAAAATCAAGTGTGTTGTTTGAGGTTTTCCTAAACCCCAAATATGTTGTTTTTATTATTTTTGCACCCATACTCATTGTGGCGTAACAAGTGATTCGAAACACATGGTATACATGTGTGTTTATTATATACTACTTAATATGTATAATTTTATATAACTAGTTAACATGTGCGATTTTATACATATGTACACCAAATTTTCCAATAGGGTTGATGTAATTTCTAAGTTTCTTTCTGTCATTTTTAATATGCTCTGTTGATCCGTAGCTTTTTTGCCTTGTATTCAGTAATGTTTACAGTTTCATCATGGAAATATGTACGCAAGCACAACGTTAACAAACTATTCAATTGTATTATAAAAATAATCAATTGGCGCTTTCGCCATTTTATGGTCATAATATGGTCGGCCTCTCTGTGCGCGCTCTCCGTCGAACTGTTGAAAATTTCGAGCGTACACTTTCTTTATATAATGTCCAAGTGCCAATAAGACAAAGAACTGTTCGAAGTAAGTAAGTGAAAATATTGCTGCCGTTCAGGCAAGTTTTGCTGAAGACCGAAAATTGACGATTCCAAGACGTTTTCAAGAATTGGGACATGCTGGCGGATTTTGAGAAAGGATTTGGGCTTGCATACATATAAAATTGGCTTCACGCAAGAACTAAAATCATTGGATCACCGTAAATGTTGTGAATTTGCTGATTTCGCCTTGGAACAACTTGAAAAGGATAAGAATTTGTTTTAATAAAATCATTTTCTTCGATGAGGCTCACTATATTTACATATAAGACACTTGTCTGAATGCTCAATACATTTGTTGTATAGCTTTAACTGCAAAGTAAAAGGCAAAATTTTATAAAAAAAAAAACAGTAAGATATTTTTTGCAGAGCGGATAGTTATGCATTAGCGTATCAATTTTTCAGAGTTATGTGTTCGTTTCCTTGAGAGATAAAAATATATTGCAAAAGCTCAAAAAAGTCAAAGTGAAATATGTGCGTGAAATGAGTTAGGCAGTATTTAAAATGAAAATAAAGATCTTCTTGATGCTGGATAATACCTTTAGAGCCCAAATTGAAACTCCACAGGCGTCTACTAAAAGACGATCAAATAAGAAAGTAACAGACACTCTAATATGTAAATATATTGAAGCTTTCACATAGTAAAACCGCCTGTGCCTAAATACAAACTATAAGGGTCATACGCTTCTGTTTCAAAATAACAGTGGTTTGCAAAATTCTTTTATTTTTTGTTAACGTGAAAACTCATATTAAGTTTTAATATGTGAATGAGGAAAATTTACGTGTCAGGTTTTCTTGTGACATCAAAACATATAGTAATATTTTCTTCTCCAGTCATTAATTTTTTCATCAAATCTTTTAACTTTTATTTGTTGCCGTATTTATGAAGCTTCAAATATTCGCGCTTTCATTTTCGCCCTGCTGAAGTTGGAGAATTTCTGTTTTTGGAGTAAAATTTTGATTTTCTGATCGATATGGAGGCTTTGGCCCTGGCAGTTCGGCACTATGTAAGATAGGATTGGTCGAAAATAATTTTGGATACTGGGTACCGTGTTTAGACTTGCTTGTAATGCTTTTTGTCAGAGTCAAGGAAACATAACAATCACTTATATGACCCTTTCCTTCGGTCCACATTATATAGTCTATATCATATATCTGTGCTCTTGTTAATAGCAAACTTATATAGCTTATACAACTTTTTTCTTGATTCCTCATGGAAATCAATTAACTTTTCCACAAATCCTAATGTGGCTAACCCGTCAACTCCAGAGTTCATCCTTATCTAGAAAAGCGAGAAAGCTTTCGACAACTGAGTTGCTACACAGCCAATTTTCTTGGATTGAGTTTTAGAAACAAAAAAGCGAATTATGGCAATGTTTCCACGAATAATTTTAGGCTTCTCATAAGCAAAATTCGAGTCAAATTTCGATAAGGTGGAAATGCTGTTACTGTCACCGCGCTTGTTAGTATTATTATGGATAATTAAAGTTTCTGGCTAAACAAATGTATTTCCCAGCAAAAATTAATGCCGCAAACAAGGGGTTACATGGGTTTCTTCCGGTAAAAAACAGCCTTTTTCCAACAATTGTTTTCTCATATAAAAAACGAAATATTTTAGTAGAATTTATCATTGCCAGACATAAACAAACAGGTACACTAATAACAAAGAAATTTTGAAATTTTTGGAAAAAAAAAAATTTTAAATTCGGCCATTGCGACGCTATTTCCGGTGACCCCTCGGAAAAAAGATGCATCCGCGTTGACAAGATAACTCCTTACAGTATCATCTAAAATAAAAAAGATACGTGTTGAATCCTTAACTTTGAACATGGACGAAGAGAAAAAAAACGAAAATTGAATTTTTGGCAGACATTTTAAAAAAAAAAAAATTTTTAATTTCAGTGAAAATCCACGAATTTTTTTTCAAATAATCCTTCGTCCATGTCTTTAAGAATTGTATCTCAAGGACCCGTGTAAAATTTCATTGAAATCGTTTGAGTAGGTCTCGAGAAATTTTGCCAACCGATTTCTAAAACAGAGTTTCGAGGAGAACGCGTTTAACGGCGGCGCACTTAGCCAAGCTAGCCTCGAGCGCACAATTCTCAAGTCTGTATCTCCGAAACTATTACTGGGATCAACTTGAAAATTTAGGACAATATTCTAGTGTTGCAGATATTAATAAGATAAAAAAAAAGTCAATTTTTTGAAACCCGTAAACCCTTGTAACCCCTTGAATATTTTTAAGTAAGTACTCATCTCATAGCACAACATTCGTGGAATGCATTTGAGAAAAATTTCTCGTTCTCTAATACCAACATCCGCTTTGTGCTCTACCATAAAAACTTAAAAAATAAATTATACTTTTTTTTACTTTTGCATCCCTATAACATTTCAACACTTTACCACACAGTTTTCAAAGCATCCCCCTCAAACTCGACTCACACACATTGACTCCTTCCTAATTTCATTTTAGCTGCAAATTAGCATGCAGTAAAGCAGATTTTAGCGCAAAATGAAAGCAAGTCCAAATCACATGCAAAAACGAGCACATTTAGCATCGTGTGCCGAGCGAGGCAACAGACAGATGGGCCCTAAATGCCACATCCCAAGTAACCCGACAGCAGCACTACCTCGCCCGGCACTCCTGCAAGCACACTCCGTTGATTTTTAACAAGTATTCCGTTTAATAGCAACAACAACAGCAAGAACATGCCATTTTATGTGGCGTTTCGGCAATCAAATATCAGCGACAGCATGACACAACCGCAGAGAGTGGCATGAGGGGCGAACGAATTGCACGAACAAGCTCCCTTTGGCCCTGCCACCCTAGCCCGGCATGCTTTATGTGCCGGCGATAAACAAGAAAACAAGAAAGCTTTATGACCCCTTGCCTCATGCGCATGAAAAGCGATTCCAGCCCGAGCACTACAATGCAAAGTCATAAAACGCAAGCATTTGTGGGTGTGAGTGTGTGTGTGTGACAGTGTGTATACATCATCTCATGTGGCGCACGAGTAGTTGTTAACCACATGTGTGCGTCCTTTCTAGTTCCACTGGGCACACACATGCAAATGAAAATGTAAAGCGCCGATTCTCTTGTAGCCATTTGTTGTTGTGCGTTGCCATTTGTTCTTTTCATACTGACAGCGAGAGGCACTTACACATAAAAATACGTGTCAGCGGTGCAGTTGCTTTCACGCCAGTGTCTGTGTGTTTATGTGTGAGTATTTATTCAATATTAAAAAGCACCGGATATTTGCTGATACTTTCACACATACACACATCCATATGTAAGTACATACATTGGTGTGCCATAAATGAATTGGCATGAACGCTTGCGAACAACACCCGCTCACACATACATGCGCCTGTATATGGCTGCGACAATGGCGACGAAAAGCTGAGTGTCAGGCAGAAAGCGTGCTTGTTGACACTTACACATATGTATATACATGGAAATAGCATGGAAATATATTTACATATTCACATCTACATTTAATGTATGTATGTAAGTGACTTTTTATTGCTGCGTGTGGGTGTTTAAGCAATTTGTTGTCTTCGTTGCTTCCCCAGTGCGGTTTGACTGGCGTTTCGATTACTTTTGCTGGTTTTTTTGTTGATAACTGTATGCCACAATGCGTAGCTAAGTGTATTGCTTTCATGTTAACAAACACTTAAGACAGCATTGTAATAATAACAACAGAAACAGCTGCACACAATTATGCTCACTGCGAAACAGGGACAACTGTGCTTACTTACGAGCGATATTTGTGGCATAAGTTAGACAAATGAGACACATTGCATAGGAACGAAGGAGGTAAATCCAATACTCAACAAGACAAAACGCTAATTTCGGCTACAGCGAAACTATAATTTCGTTCACAGGTGCATTCTTTTTATCATAAGAGGTTTTGAATGAATTTTTAGCTTGTTTTGATCGATAAAGTATTATGCCAGCTATATGCTTTAGTAGTCGGATCTAAAAAATTTATATATATAGATTATAGCGTTGTTTTATGCAATAATATATGCCGACTGACGAGATTTTAACAAAAAAGAAAGTTTTTCATAAAAGAACTCGATTTTGACAGGAAAGTTTGTATGACAGCTACATATATGCTATAGTTATCCGATCTGAATAATTTATTGGGAGATTATATCGCTGCTTTAGATAATAATTTCTGCTAAATTTCATGAAGATATCTTTTGAAATAAAAAAGTCTTCCATACAAAAACTTGATTTTGATAGTTCAGTTTGTATGACAGCTATACGCTACAGCAATCCGATTTCAATAATTTCTTCGGAGATTTCATAATTCCTTTGGGCAACAATCCATAACAAATGTAGTGAAGAGATATCTCGTAAAATGAAAAAGTTTTCCATACAGCACTTGATTCCTATCGTTCAGCTTGTATGGCAGCTATATGCAATAATTGTCCGATATCGGTGTTACCGACAAAAGAGCATCCCTTTTGCTAGTAAAGTAGATGTGCAAAATTTTAAATCCATATCTCAAAAATGAGCGACTTGTTTGCATATATATGATCATTTATAGATATGATTTATAGGAATTTATTTCTTTTTGGGTGTTGCAAACTTCGTGACAAATTTAATATACCCAGTTTAGGGTAAAAATATCGGTATGTAGGCAATATTATGCGCGTCAAAATCAGTTAAAACTGAAATGTTGCCTACATTTAGGCTGAAAGCATTTTTTCCTACTTTTATTTGTTAGCTTAGCAAGCAACATTGCTCCCAAATATCTAATTTTAATGCAAGCGACTTCTTAATATTAAGAATTTATTTGAACTCAAACGAGCTTGCAACTGCTAGCGATACCTACATTTGGCGAAGTTAAACTTGTTACTACTATCAATGGTATCAAGTGACGCTTCTGAAGTTCGAAGAGACGGTGGACCCGCAGACATTCATGTGTGGATAGATAGAAAATATGGGGACCTAAACTTCCACCTAACCCAAATACTGAGTTGATATGAATGCTTTAGATGCTTCTGATCCAATTCCATCACGACTTTAGACCGTACTGTCCGACGTTTAAGACAGATACAATATATTAATGAAGAGAGTTAAAATCTTTCCCCTCCCATGAAGTAATACCTAATCCGGTGATGCCGTGGTAGAGATATGAGTTGGGAGTGGATTAAGTTTAGCGGATTAAAATTCCGTACTCCTGTTTTCGATGCTTCGTTCTACTATAAAAAAAAACCTATTACTACCTATCGCCATGATGCAAATATATTTTCGCATTGTGCTCAATTTATTAGCAATACTACATTTTTTTATCCGCTCTATCTCTCTTTCTCTCCTAGGGAAGAAAAAAGTAATATTCAACAGTGTACAGCATCTTCTATGCTTTGTACATAAGATATTAGCTGATCCAGCTGCGCGCAACAGCTAAGTAAACACAAATATGTATGTATCTCGCAACTCGCTGCGAGCAAATCGTTTTGGGTGGTAGCACAGAAAATACCAAGTGGAGAACCAAAGCGCGGCGTTTCCAACAAGTGCATACTTTTCTAATCAATCAGTTTTCAAATCATTCATTTCAATCCATTTACTTGCGGCGCCTGTGATTGCGCCAGCATCAAACAGCACAAAAACAAGACCAACACAACAAATAAGCTCCAACACAACAAATAAGCACCAACAACAAGCATAAGCATCGTGTGTGCAGAACCGCAATGCCACCGCTAGTATAGTAGAAATCACATTTTTGATTGGCATAGGCCATACAACTCTTTTTACTCTGCTCCCAGCTCACTATATTATCGCAGCATGTGCGCCACTTTCAACAGACTCGTTTCGCAATTTTCATGTGCGCATAGAAAATATTTAAATGAAATTGCGCAAACAAACATATGTGAAAGTCATGTTACACAAACGCGGCTCTATGTGTGTGTATATTAGGGTGTTCGCTATTTCACAGGTTGCTTTTTTTTAGCAAACGCCCCTTGAAGCTTCAGTTTTGGCCTAAAATATTTTCATTTTAAATCGTACCTATTTCATATTTCTTTTTTTGTGTTGTTACGCGTATAACATAAGATTTTTGGGTATTTTGGATTGAACAAGTAAAACTACAACTTCGAAAAAATATTCTAACACAAAATTATTGGTTTAACAGCTGTCTATAAAGCGTGTGTATGCTTTTTCCATAAACTCACGCATTTAAAAGTTATACGCTGTGAAGTGTATTGCATGGAGTACACCATGTCGTATGAGCAACAGAGAATTTATAAGACAATTACATGAATGCTCAGTATACTTGAAGCATAACTTTAACTGCGTATCAGGGCATTTTTTTGTAGAGTGGAAAATTTTGCATAAGAATGTTGGCTTTTCAGGATAGTAGGCTAGATTTCTTGAGAGCTTAAAATTTATATTGTATATGGGGAAAATTATTTAGGCAGGGCTTAAGACAGGGGTATTCCATATATATTATTATTTAAATATATAATATATTTTTTTTATATTTTCAGAGTTTAATTTCAAAGTTTAATTAGTGAAGAATCTGTCTATAAAAGGATTTTTTTAAATTTAAAACATTTTCGGGTGATATATTGTATATCTATGACGCAGCAACCAAGCTGGTTCGACATTACGCGAAGCTTTAAACGCGTTTTTCTCGAAACTGTCTCGATTTATCAGGTTCTACTATACCAATTTGCTTGAAATTTTCAGAGAGTCTTCCTTACAGACTTGTCTATGACGAGAACTTTCAATATCACTCAACTTCACAATTTACTTTACTATATCTACTATTTCTAATAAAATTCGGAACTGTCAAAAATATTGATATTTCCGAATATCTAAATTATGAAAATATGGACGAATTTTCAAAAACCTTTTCGAGATGATATTTTTGAATATCTAAATTATCGAATAATGGACGGATTTCCTATAATCCTCTCGAAATAATATTTTCGAATATCTAAATTATCGAAATATGAACAAATTTTCAAAAATTCTTTCGAGATAATATTTTCGAATATCTAAACTATCGAAATATGGACGAATTTCCGAAAATCTTTTCGAGATGCAATTTTCGAATATTTAAGCAATGGAAATGGGGACGAATTTTCAAAACTCTTTTCGAGATAATATTTTCGAAAATCTTAACTATCGAAATATGGACAAATTTTCAAAAATCCTTTCGAGATGGTATTTTCTAAAATCTAAACTATCAAAATATGAACGAATTTTCCAAAAATTCTCGAGATAATATTTTGAAATATGGACGAATTTTCAAGAATCATTTTGAGATGATATTTTCGAATATCTAGATTAAAAGGTAGACGAATTTTAAAACTTTTCAATTTACTTAGCTAAATTTACTATTTTCAAAAAACTCGAAACAGTCAAAAAAGTTTCAAAAGTTTTTTTTTAGGCAGTCACCATTTCGTCAGTGTCATAGAACCATTCATTGCCAGAGTTTTCTAGATTAATATATATGGTTCATGTACTGAGTATGAACACGTGTCAATTTTATGTGATCCCGCTTTCCAGCTGCTAATTTTTGAAGTTCTTAACTTATTGCATTTTTTTATTAATACAAAAATGGACAATAAAAATCTTAATGGTATTTTTTTAAAACACTACAAAAATTTATGCCTGGAGTAACATAACCGCTTAAATTGAAAATAAAGCGCTTGTTTAGAGCGGAACCGTTTTTAGGACTTAGACTTCCGCGGTTGTATAAAAAAATCAGCTTGATTAATAACGAGCACCCTAACCTATATGAGTCTGCACAAAAGAAACAACAACAAATACAAAATCAATGCTGCTGCAGTGCATAGAAAAATAACGCTAAAAATCGTGTCGAATGATTTCAATGGAACTGAGTGAAATTGAATTGAGTTGGCTTGAATTAAATTCATTTGGATTGAATTGGATCGAACGGAATTGGATTGATATGGTGAACACGCATTTTTGTATTTTTATATTTTGATTACACAAACATAAATACACATGGCTTTTTTTCAAACGCTTGTTGTTGTCAAATCGCGCTGACTGCACCAGTTCGAAAAAACACATGTAATGTCTATATCTGTTTGTGTTTGTGCATGTGTTTTTTCTTCCTATTTTTGCGCTGTGAGCTGGATCTTTGCGTGTGTGTGAGTGCAGTTAGCTATGATTGATATTTCAGTAGAAGATTGCGTGAAGCGCGAAGAATGTGAAAACGAGTCTTTGAGTTGCTGCAAAAAATTATATGAGCTACAGCAGCAAAATTGGAAAACTGAAAGTTAATATAACCCCCATCTTAGATAAGCATATGTGTGTGTATTGCACGAACTTTTAGTAAAGGAAACTTACTAACTACTGACAACAATTAATATTCTTAATGAAAAGTGTATTTTATTTAAAAATATTAAAAAATATAACGTAAGGATATAAAATATAATATGGAAAAGTTTAAATGTTGTTTTTTCAAGTAACAGATATTTACTTTTTTCCCTGGTCTTTTCTTTTTTTGATGATTTCCTATTTAGATTTTTTTTTTGCATTTTTTATATCTTTTTCGTTTAAGTATGGAACGTTCCATTTCTCGCACAGTGCAATGATAATATAATCAATGGCAACTGCAGCATTTACACCCTTGTTTGAGAATGCAAAAAATAGTTAACTTTTAATGGAATAACTAATAATTGAATTTTCTCTGCTCATCACTTGAATTTTTTAGCAACTGCTACCTTTCGCCAAGACTGGACTGAATTCCACTGCAGCGCTCGTCTTTCCTGTGGAACACTTAGAGCCAAGTGAATGCTGCAAGCAGTAAATTGGCAGCTAACTTAATTTGCAATGAGTTTAAGTAAATACCAAGCTAAATGCATTAGACACATACACGACACACACTCAAACAAATAGAAGCATCTTGCTAGAGCTGGACATAAGCAAAAAGTGAAGTTTTTGCAAAGAGTTTGCTTCTAGATGCTTGTGTGTGTGCATCGATGGAGTGCACACTCCTTTTAGTGAAAGTTCTTCATAAAACTTTTAAACCAAAAAATATGAAAATGCATGCACATTTCACACACACAAACATACGAATGCACACGCGCTCATATGTTTACTAAAGTTATTAGCTTTAGTGCCATAATGCAAGCGAACTGCAATACAAACTCCAGCTACCCGCAGTAAGTGCATTTGCACACGTGTGTGTGTGTATGTGCGCTTTTGTGACTGTACACATACATATGTGATACATGTAGTACGCTATGGTCTTATGGAAATATGCTGAGATATAGTTGAAGTTGGTCGCTGAACTAAACCACTTCAAGAAGCATATTAGCTTATGAGAACACATTTGCTTATAAATATAAATATATTCATATACACATTTATATATAAAACAAGAAAAAACGTTAACTTCGGCTGCACCGAACATAATATACCCTTCACAGCTGCATTTCTTTTAGTAACTATATGTTCAGTTTGTATGGCAGCTATATGCTATAGTAAGCCGATCTGAACAATTTTTTCGGAGATTAAATTTTTACCTTAAGCAGTCATCCATGTAAAATTTCGTGAAGATATCACGTCAAATGCGAAATCTTTCTATACAAGCATTTGATTTCGATCGTTCCGTTTGTATGGCAGCTTTATGCTATAGTAAGCCGATCTGAATAATTTCGTCGGATATTACATTGTTGCCTTAGAAAATAATCTTTACAAAATTTCGTGAATATATCTTGTCAAATGCAAAAGATTTCCATACCAGCACTAGATTCGGATCGTTCAGTTTGTATGGCAGCTATACGTTATAGTGGTCCGATATCGGCAGTTCCGACAAATGAGCAGCTTCTTGAAGAGAAAATGACGTTTGCAAAATTTGAAAATGATATCTTAAAAATTGAGGACAGACGGACATGGCTAAATCGACTCAGCTCAACATACTTATCATTTAAATAATATATATACTTTATAGGGTCTCCGACACTTCCTTCTGCGTGTTACCAACTTCGTGGATAATTTAAGATACCCTGTTCAGGGTATAAATATTTTTTAGTTTTTGTATTTAAACCACCGCTGTTGCGACTTTAGAGATATGACTTCATGCCTTACGTTGTTGTAACGCTCACTTACCCTGTCGGGATCAGTAATTTTCAAACATAACAAACTAAAATATTATAAAAACAAGAAAAGAAATTAACTTCGGGTACAACGTTGCAACGTTGTATGGCAGCGATAATCTATGATTGTCCGATATCGGCCCATCTGATATTTTAGCTGTGTCTTAGGGAGAAAATGTCATATGCAAAATCTCCAATCGATATCTCAAAACACTGAGAAAAGTCTTTTATGTCAAAAACTCAATTTCTTCAATCCTTAAAATGAACCGATTTTTTACAAAATAGTAAAAAAAATTAGTACAAACTTTGAGTTTTAGACGGTTGCCGTCACAAATTTCCAAAAATCTTCACGATAAACTATCAAAATATATCTAAACTATCGAAATATGGACAAATTTCCAAAAATATTTTCGAAATAATATTTTCGAATGTCTTAACTATCGAAATATGAACAAATTTTCAAAGATCTCTTCAAGATGATATTTGCAAACATTTAAATTAGCGAAATATAGACGAATTTCCAAAAATCTTCTCGATATGATACTTTCGGAAATCTAATCTATCGAAATGTGGACTAGCTTTCAAAAATCTTTTAGAAATGACACTTTCGAATATCAAAATTATCGAAATATGACCATATTTTCAAAAATCCTCTTGAGATAATATTTTCGAATATCTAAATTATTTGTTCAATTCACAACCTGTCGTAAAGCATCGTAAAATGGTAAAATTATAAATTTTTACACTTGTTTTTTTATAATTTTACGATTTTACGATGCTTTACGACAGGTTGTGAATTGCTCAATTGAAATTAGGACGAATTTCCAAAAATCCTCTGAAGTTGATATTTTCGAATATCTAAACTATCGAAATATGGACAAATTTCCAAAAATCTTTTCGAAATAATATTTTCGAATATCTAAGCTAACGAAATATGGATGTAAACCAAAAAGGAATTATAAATTTCTATATAGAATAAGTAAAGTCTAAATTTCCATGCGGGCAGCATGCATTTGTTTTCGCTTCCCACACATAATCACTTCATGTGTTTATGTGAGTTTTCGCTTGTCTGCAAAAGTTATTCTGTTAAGCAAACGCCAACAGTAACTATTTTCCAAGATCTCTGGCAACTAGAAAAACTTTGGCGCTTACAATAATTTCGCAGAGTGCTGTTTAGCAGCTTGCCGGCCCGCCCACTCTTCTCGTGCGACCACTTACGTGTACTTTTGCGCATTCTTTCCACACTTCTGCACTTTGACTGCGAAGCACTTTGCTTCTTGGCTACATTTTTTGCTTCGCTCCACCTCGTGTGGCATTCGCATGAGCATTTGTCTAACAAACACTTACATGAATATATTCATTATATTTTGCGTTTTTATTTGCATATGTTTTCACACACACGCACACCATATCAGCTTGTAAGTACACCCGAACACTTCGGTGCTTGGTTTGTGGGTGTGTGTGCTTGACATTTATTTGGCACACACCAGAGAACGCATTCACGCGTTGTCTGCCATTGCGGTTTGCCAACTACATTAAGTAGTTTTCTGCTCCTGCTTTTTCTTCTTCTTGTTCTACATGAAAAAGTATGTGGTGAAGTTTTAATGGATTTTTGGTTGCACAACTTCAGGTGGCCACAACTCAACTCGTTTGCAAGCACTTTTTGGTGACACATTGTCCCTTAAACAAAATACCGTTCGTTTGGTTAACTCACATATATACAAATGTTATCATTTTCAGTGAAATTGTTCTCATTTTCTTTTGGAGTAAAATATTTTCAGCTTATAAAAATTCTGTAATTTTGAAACTCGGTCTGAGCTATCTTGGCAGTCTTTATTTCCTTTGCGAACTCACGCCAGTTTTGCAGCCCAAGTTCATCTGTTCCCTATGCACTTGGTCCTCCGATTGGATGCATGGGCGATCTTGCGTCTATTGTCCAGCCATGGCTCTCGAATCGAAGGTGTTTTTCACTAGAGCATCATCCTTCATGCGTATTACATGGCCTTACTAGCGCATTCGTTGATTTTTTATACACTTAATTATATTCCAAAGCCCTTTCAGAGAATAATTCTCTCGAATGCTCCATGTACTATGTCTCATCCAGGTTCAGCGTTGCACCTGTTGGCAAGAGTTATTGTGGGCTTGAACGACAGGCTTAGATTGTTGGTGTATTTAATATGGTTGCAAGATAGACTAAGTCCTTAACTTTTTCACATTTATGGCTACCAATAGTGAAGTAGTTACCAAGGCAGTCATTGTCTGCGATCCGCGGATATTTGGTTTTGTTCTCGTTCACCCCAAGACCAACCTCTTTCGTTTCTTTTTCTAAGCTTGCACTGACGACTCTGTTGTTAAAACCTATGGACCCAATGTCAACTGCGTACCTCAACAACATTGACCTTTTAGAGCAGAGAGTGTCACTGCGTTTAGAATAGCAACGCCTACGAAAGGAAATTGTCTTGTCAAAAACCCCAAATGATATCGAACGGCTGAAAGAGCTCCTTCCCGATTTAAACTGAATTGATATTTGTGCTCAACGTCATTCCGCACAACCGTATGAGTTCCGCAGGGATGCCAAATTTAGACATATTGTCGAATAAGCGGCTGCGGTCAATGCTACCAAAAGCGGCTTTGAAATCGACAACCAGGTGGTGGACAGCTTCGTGAATGGGCGCACGGCTTCAATTTCCAAGATAGTTGCAGTGTGAAGGATTGCCAGCCGCTCTCCTTATGGTATTAAGTTGCTGAGCTTGCTGGCGGGTCGTTGGTTTGACCAGATGCTAGTCACACACTTTCAGTGCGGAAGGCATTTCGCTCTTTTCGCAATGTAGGACCACGCAGATCATATGTTCATAATATTTTCACTTTTACTTTCCCAGCAGATCGAAACTTCCATTCTAATTCCACATTCTTCCAAATCTGTTTTTGTACCAAATTTCCAAAGGAAGATTTTTTAAGTAAATACATTTTTAAAGAAGAGGGGAGGACGCTGATGAAGACCGGATGAATGAGTAAATCCAAAGGGAAAACGATGTTCATTGTCTTTTTTAACATCAAAGGCATCCACCATGAATTTGTTCCTCCTGGACAAACCGTCAACGCCAAGTTTTACGCGGAAGCCCTCAAGAGATTCATACGAAGGGTCAATCGGGTGCGGTATGAAGGGTTATTGTCTAAGAAAATTGTGTAATCTAATGTAATCGTTCAGATCGGATCACCATAGCATATAGCTGCCATCCAAACTTTCGGAAACAAGTTGTTGTATGAACAACTTTTTTATTTGAAGAAATATCTAAAAGAGTTTCGGCGTAAATTATTGTTCAAGACAATGCTACAATGTCATATGAAATTGTTTAGATCGGATCCCCATAGCATATAGTTGTCATACAATTTAAACTTCAGGAAGCAAGTGCTTGTATGGAAGCCTTTTTCATTTGACAAGATGTGCTGGGTGTTTCTCCAAGGCAATAGTGCAATTTCAGAGGAAATTGTACTGGCCGGATCACGATAGTCTATAACTTTGATACAAGCTGGCCGATCAAAATCAAGACGAAAGATTTTGTATACCATTTTATACAGGATATTATAGCTTCCGTTCAGTTGAAGTTAACATTTTCTCTGTGCAAGTAATTTTTTGGTTTTCCTTCCGCGTGGTGTTTGGCATCAAAATTTTTTTCGATATTTGTGAATGCTTCATTCTCCATAAACCGTAAATTAATAATATGAAATTCCCAAAATGTATAACCTCACACATTTTTACTTTAAATAAATTGAGCTCTTTTCCGCAAGAATGATCGCCAGCGTTTTGGCTTATTATGTGGCTGTCACTTCGCGCGCTCGAGAGGAGCAAGCGATGCTGGAAGGGATGATAAATAACTTTGCTAGGAAACAAAGGGTGTGACCCAAATCTCATGTTGCAATATGCAACGCACATACGCACACAGCCACATTGCACTCACGTGAACATGCGAACAAATGCTAATGCGTGTTGCAAGTACGTAGTGAGTGCTGAAGTTTTTAAGTTAATGCGCGATCGTGCTGCAACTCGTCATGCATGCTAGCCACGCAGACACACGCACACACACATACTATATTCACAGCACTATGCATGTGTAGAGTTCTCTGCTATTTGGGTCAACTTTATTTTATTGTTTGAATTGTTGGTTGGGTTGGTTGTGGGTAGCGGGGGGCACATTTGTAGCGGCCATCCTTTACATACCATACACGCCGCACATGCATAAGCGCTGTTGCAAGTTGCCCGTGGCATGATGGCTTGACGTTTGGGCAACTCATTTCGCATTTTTACATTTTCACATTTCATTTGCGTACAGTTGCGTTCCGCTTTACCTTTACCTTTTCCATTTTGCATTTTTCATTTACCTTCTATTGCATTTTGTGCTCCAGATTTCAAAACTATTTCACTTACGCTGCATTGTTCGCTAAATGCAAATGCAGATACGCATATAGAATAATAAAATACAAAGTAAAGAATGCAGTTGCAGTCTGCAAAAACAATGGAAATGAATATGAATATGAAATTGTATATATGTATTGGATGAAATTCTGGCAAGGAGGTGGCATATGTCGGCCCGGATGGCCACTCAAGCACTTAGACATCACGCGCTCACGGTAAAACGTGTATGCCCAGAGAAGAGTTTCACGAGTGCAAGTAATAGCAAACTACGCCTGAGAACGTTGTAAGCAGTACCAGGCAAAAGTCCAAATTTTGACCCAAAGCAACTCCTCATTGGCAAAAGAGTTGACTATACTAGCATAATAGGAAGACTTGGTCATAACCGAAGGAATTATCAAACTTGCCTCGAAATTGTAAATAAAGCACACGACAACTTTAGTTTATGACATCACAAGCCACTGAATTAACCTGTCAAACGCATGGCAATGTCACGCGGTAAAACTGTCGTTTTGTCGTTTCTAATAACATTGGGTGTGCAACTAAGCTGCCGCTGTTTCTTTAATGAAAATGCAATTCGGTAGTCGGTAGTCACAACTTTTTCCCATCTTTCTGGCAAAGCTCGAATACCATTGCGGTTAAACTGTTCATCTTGGGGTAATATCCAAGAATCAAGGCATTTTGCGATTTTGTCTTGTGAGTGGCACTGCCTCTGAGCCAGACCATGCGTCAGCGTACGAAATAAATAATAATCGGACTGTGCAATATCTGTTGAATAAAGCGGGTGAAGTAGGAATTCCCATTTAGGCAATTCCAAGTAGGTTTTAACGGGTTTGACAATGAGAGACCGAGCATTGTCATGCAGCAGAATCACCTTTTCGTGCCTGTCAAGGTGTTGAGGACATAAGGAACTCAATTTTCTTGTTTCTGAATCATTCCCAGCGCTTGTAGTCGTCTTGAAATGGCTTGGCGGCTGACTACCAATGCAGAAGCAATTTGACATGAATCCTCATCGAGCAACGTCTCTCATTGACGGTCCTCAAGGGAGTCTGACCTTCGTTCACGCTGACGGTCATTATTATCAAAATCGCGGCCTTTGAAGCATCGAAGCCAACCACATCACAATGTTACATTTGGGGCAGCACCTACGTAAACTTATTGGAGTTCCTAATCTGCTTCGGCGGCACATTTCTGAAAGCAATTGACTGATGATTATTCGGCATACCTCTTTTTCTTTACTGGCGTAAAAAATGCTTACGCGGTTGTAGCCCAGTCAAGAACAGCGCGCTAGTCCTCTCTTCTTTTTTCAATGTGGCGCCAATCGGAGATTCCAAGCGAAGCTAGGTCCTTCTCCACCTAATCTTTCCAACGGAGTGGAGGTCTTCCTCTTCCTCTGCTTCCCTCAACGGGTACTGCGTCGAATACTCTCAGTAACCATGCTCGTCAACAAAACGGGGGTCTCTCGCCCGAGGCTCTTGTTTAGTTTTCATTGGGGGCGTTTTTTAAGTGGCGGGTTTCCAGCCTAGCATACAATCAGGTGGAGGGGATGTTTCGTCTTCTCACTTTAGCTCGCCTTCAAACGGATGTTCTTTGACTAACCAGAGGATGCTTGGTCTAAGACCGGAAATCATAAGCTGCTTGAGCCATGTATAAAAGAATCGTTTCTGGACACTCCCAAAGGAAAGACGATTAGAGAACTTTCCTCACTTGCGTGAACTTCTACACATGACTTCACCCTCCATCCGGCTTCGGTGGAACATGAGAATAACCAACTATGCAAATATTGCCATGGATGCTCTGCTTACCTTTCTGAAGAGTTCTGCAACCCAATTGGTGTTCTTCATCTAACCAACATTCACTTGTTGGAGACAACTTCATTTACACAACCAATTACACCAGGTCCACCTTTAACACCAGTCAGGCGAACATACACGTGTATATTTCTGCTATCCCTCAGCTGCATATTAATACAGACAAGAGTGTGTACTCTAGACGCACTTTGCTGCAGTCGCGGCTGCACAATATGGTCATTGTAGTCCCCAGCGGCAACAGTCTCTCCTGCTAAATATGATGCAACACATTCCACTCATTTGCAACGCATTGTCTCTCGCTTGCATGCTTTTATTTCCACCACTTTGCCATTTGAGCGCCTCGTTTTTTTCGCTGTAATTGCTTTCTACAGATGCTTTTTATACAAATTTTGTTTGGAATTTATTCTTCATCACTTTTGTCTCCCGAGTTCCATTGTTCCATTTCAAATTGTCTGCATAAGTGCATCTGCGGGATGTGCATGTGTACATCTGTGTCATATTCGCCAACGATACAGTAATGTTGCGGACAATAGCATCATTTAAGAAATATAAGCAGTAAATAAAAAAAAAACAAAAATTAAACATAAAATATTAAAACTATTGAAATTATTGAAATTATTCGTTGAGATTTGTATTTTGAAAAGTTTAAAGTAAACGAGTGTAGTGCTTATTTTGGTATTAGCACTAAGCAGTACTGAAGAGCATATGTTTTGCTTAAAAGTATATGCCTTGTATAGTCAAAACTTTTTTTTTGTTTTTTTTTTGCATTTATTGCCTGTTTTCTCATTTTAGAGTGTCTTAAAAACTAAAATTATTACGAAAATCCGACTCCGTGCGTGATTACCTGACAAACTTGTGTATTCAAGAAAGTGGTGTATAAATTCCAAGTTCGTCAGTCGAGCCGTTTTGATTCACCAAACGGAACATTGGCTTTAATACTGAAAAGTTCATAGAAGTGGTGTATACTCTCAGGCACGAAGCATGCCTACAAGTGGCCTTACATGATCAGAGAACCCAACTCAGGTTAAGGTTTGTGCAGCTGGACTGGCTCCTAAGATCAATTCCCGCCCGTTACACGACAGTTGGGTCTACCTAACCATAAAGGACACGGATTTTTATCCGGCGAAGCCTGTCAACTCGTTAGAACTCTACCACAACAACAACAACAATAACACGCTTCTCATATACATACATATATAGCAATATACAAACCGATTTGGTCGTTTGGAATTCAAATCTGAGGAAGCTCAACTGATTCAGATTTTAAAGTTATTTAACCCTTTAAAAATAAAGTTCTTCGCTCTGTGGTGGTTGCACCTTCTTATGTGGGAAATGATGTCTGCCATCGATACTTAAATGTGAGCGGTCCTTTTCTCTCCCTCAAAAGGAAATTTATGATAACGTACTTACGATCCAACTGTATGGTAGACAACAATCTAGGAGACTACAAAGATACCTTCTATTAGGTCTCCCCTTTCAGTTCTATTTATCTCACCTTCATTTCTGTAAATCATATTTCATTGCACTTCAACATCATGGGCTTTCTGAACAAATTTAGATATCCTCATCTTAATAAAATGACAGATTCGGTCTATATATTAAACAAGTCAGATAAATATTAAATGAACACCTTTTCTTTCACACTAGTCTTCAAACGAGTCATTCATTAATCAATAGCAGCAGGCACGGAGGCTTTTGAGACTCTCCAAAGTTTCGTCTCAGCGTATTAGATAGGCCATGTTCTCCAACTCTGACCACAAACTGTAGTCCAATAGACTCAAATCTGCGCTTACAGACTGCTGGATGGTTTTTGCCTTCTATGCTGGAGCGCAATTATTGGCAGATTAAATGTTTTTTTCCTTCTACATCATTTTCTCTGTACACTTTTGACCCACTTTTACGCCCTCATTCATAGAAGCAAAGAGATGTAACGCCTTTATAAGAGACTCCCCACCAAGTCATTACAGCAGCTGGATGCTGACCATGTTGGGAAACAATATGTCCCATTGTGGGTACAATTAACTTATTAGATAGTTTGACAGCATGCAGTATAGTAACTAATTGAATTGTGTTTAAATATGCTGGAGTATTTGATTATTAAAAATTAATTGAAACAAAGCACACATATTTCACTTATTTGACGTTTTATGTATCTTCGACCTATGTACGCAATTATTTCGTTGATTCAAATATTTATGAGAGAATTTAAATTTGGAAAGCAAATGTGGCAGCAAATGATCGAAGCCACGAATTTTTAGTATTTATTTAGTTTAGTATTTTGCACACAAAGTGCACAAATCATAAATTTTGCAATCCGATTAATTTTAAAATCTGATTAATTTCGCAATTGTCAGTTAATATTGTTGGAAGCTTTTATTTTCATATGTTTAAAGCATAATACAGGTCGTTATGCGAACAATGTGTCTGAACTGATTTATGTCTTTTATGCATATTTTATGTGTGGCATATACCCCGCTGGAATGACATATATATTAGTCACGAAAGGGTGTGAGTCGAACAGAAATCACTTTATAAGTTGCTAACAGATCCCGCCATTTGCCATCCCACTTGGGAGAAGGAGACCGCATATACAAGGTTCTTTCCAAAGTAAACAGGACCTTAAAAGAAATAACAGAATTCATGCTTTTTTCGGCATAATCAATTTATAGATGGCGCCACCAAGGGGCGCTAGATTCAAAAAGTCCTGTTTACATTGGAACCCACCTTGTAGATGATGAGATGTTGGTCGCGGTGCACTTTATTTCTTGAATTGAACCCCCTTCCGCGATCCAATGACGTCTACATCGCGATTTTTTCCCAATACTTACATCTTTAAATTTGTGATTTCTTAAAAATGAAATATCCCAATCGCAAAATCGATGTTCCCTACTTTTTTAAAGAAAAAACACAAAAACTTGAAATTTTATGAGGATTGTTTATTAACATTCGAAAGAACTCTTTGGCATTGGCTTTTTGAAGACTATCTCCTTCAAATGTTGACCGCGCTACGTCTCAGATGGTCCATCCGTTGAGTCCAATTTTCGATGACTCGTTCGAGCATCTCGGCTGGAATCAATGCGGGTTTGTCCTCAAAGACTTTTGGCTTTACATATCCCTACACGAAAAAGTCTAATAACGGTGTGATATCACACGATATTGGTAGCCAATAGACCGGCCCAAAATATGAAATTATCTACTCACCGAAGTGTTCTCTCAATAAATGCATTGATTGATGCAATTTGTGGAAAGGGGCGCCTTCTTGTTGAAACCAAATGTCGCCGAGATCACGAGCTTCCATTTCAGGTATCAAATAGTCGGTTATCATGGCACCGGCAACATTTTTGAAGAAATATGGACCGATGATTCTACCGGCCTGCAATTCACACCAAGCCGTGGTGTTTTATGAACGAAATGGCAGCTTTCGAATCTTCAGCTTCCTCTTTATTCCAAATGCGCAAATTTTGCTATGTAATCGAGCCGAAAATGTTCCTCATCACTCAGAAATGGAACTTGTTGGAACTTTTAAGAGCCCATACAGCGAAACAGACGGCACCAAATGGATTCTCCACCGCCTTCGAGTACACTCTCAGCTAAGGCTGCTATATTTTCCTCTCTGCGTACAATAATGAATGCTAGGTCTCAACATGGGTGACTACATGTTTGAAGTGTTGACTGCGACAGTCATTCGAGTGGACAGCACGCGCTGAATTTCAAATCTTTTCTCTACATTACACAACTGAAAAACCTTAAATGCCACCAGAACCTCATATTAAGGACCACCCTGTAGTACAAACAACGCACGAGTACTGCCGACGCGCGACACGCTTAACACTCCTGTTGGTTAAAAAAATTTTCACTTGTTTTTGTTGTTATGTCGGCAAATGTGAATTGCTATTGTGTAACTCGCCCGCGAGCACTTCCACAAATTGCTGCATTGTTGTTATTACAATTTTCGCGCACACAATCAACCGGCTCAGCTGTCAGCTGTTGTTGACGGCTCACGGCGCAACAACTAATTTTTTAATAAAATTTATCACACCCAGACGCTGCATTAACGAATATTATTAATTGGTATTGTTGTAGCGATCTGTTAGTAATAAAGCTGGCTAGCCCAGGAGCTGTGTACTATCGAATTGTCCCTGCAGCGAAGTTGCTCTTGTTGTGCGCTCACTGTTGACATCGCTCATAAGTGTTTCGCTTGCGGTGTTCATGTGGGTGCACTCTGTTTGCTTCCAGTAAAAATTATCCTTTATATTTTTTTTTTCAGTTTTATTCGCTTTCAAATGCTGCGAGCAACCGCGTCGTGAGTGCTGATCCTTTGCGTATTGGCAGCGGCGAAAATTACAGTCAATGGAACTACGAGTTGTACGAGACAGCTGCTATGCTGGCTTGGCCATGTCGTCCGAATGGATGAAAACTCTCCAGTTCTGAGTGTGTTCGACGCAGTACCCACTCGGGGTAAGCAGAGGAAGACCTTTACTCCGTTGGAAAGACCAGGTGGAGAAATAGCGGGCTACAAAGTATATTGAAATCCATTGGAAACAAAGATACAGTTTTAAAGATTAAAGGGAAAATAACTTACAGGCTATTTGAGCTCGGGAAGCAGAATTTCCGGCAAAATCTCGAGTTCTATAGAAAAAAGTTGTATAGCAAAGTTGTAGTTATTAAAGAGGTCGTAAACGTTTGTACGAACATCCTTTACACATAACCTCAAAATTTAAAAAAGATTCAAATTTTCAAGTTTTTGGAATTTTTATTTATATCCTGTACAAAAATTGTATTTTTTTTACGAAGTTTGGTGTAAACATGCCTCTTATACCACAAACACATAATATTTTTTTATTTAAAATAAAAAGCAAAAAAGAAACTTATATTCCTTGAAAAATTCCTACATCAAAATTTTACATTTTTTTAACAAGTCAGTTCGCTTTATATTTGTTGATGTCTCTACTTCCTAATTGTTTTAAAAAAAATATATGCATTACTATATTCTATAGCCAATTTTCTCAGCAAATGCCACGAAAGACAGACTAAACAGCTATCACTACAAAAATGAACTAAAAAAGCAGTTTTGCATCATTTTTCAGCTGTTTATAAACAATTGATTTGATGTCGACATTCCGCAGTATATTTTCAGGTGCTTATTACGGCCACAGACATAAAGTTTAGCAACTCTAATGGAAATATAGCCAGAAATATATACTTGATTATTCAGCAATATGTTACGTATACGCCATGGTTAACTCTTGCTTACTTACATATGGTCACCTGAGATGCAAAACAACGTATCATCAAAAAATCGAAATTGAGTTTTTTATTGCTTACGATTCACTACATCATATTACATATATGTGGATAAAATTTTCAGTTTCCGCTTTTAGATATAACCAATACATAACCACTATATAACCAATATATAGCCATTTTATAACCAAAACACAAATTTTGTTTTAACTTGAGTGGTTTTTATTACACGTTTTTTCTTCGGCTGTAAACTTATGAAAGGTGAAGTAACGTTGTTTTACATTTTAGGTGACAATATACACATTTCTATTGCGTAACGTGCGGCAACTTTCACTGTATAATTTCGCACACTAAATATTTGAACAATTTCCATGAACTGACTCTGATGCCAGTAAATTTACTGATGAAATTGCACGCAGCAACAAGCAAGTCTACCTAACTGGCGCAAATCGTTGAACTGAATTGATAAAAATGTAAACGTACCCTACACATGTCCTTGAGGCATAAACGAAGCAGTGTTATGTAGGCACACAGGCGTCAACTAACACATATACATATGTAATAAGCGCATGTACGTACAAATACATTGCTGTATGTTAGATGTAGGCTGAGAGTGTATGTTAGCTATAGTCTGATGATGTATGCGGGAGAAGAAGTTTATCTGTTGTAAGCGTTCATGCCTGCCGCAGCCGCCTACCTGCGACGACTGCTTGTGCGTCTGCCTTTTAAAAATGTATATTGGTTGTGCCCTACATGCCGCCATTGGAATCTTGCAATATATAATTCAAAGAGAGCATGTCTTCGGGATGCCAACCACTGCTGTGAGTAATGCTGCTATAAAAAGCGAAAACATTTACGCAAAATAGAAAAAATACACATTATTTTTAACAAAAATATGCCAATTTCATAAACCGGATTACAACAATGCGACTGTGTATAATTTGCGAAGCTACCAGAAGAAACTCATTTGATGCTTGAGGAGCAAATTCTACCGTATGTATATATATATATACATTAGGGTCGGTGAAATAAAAACAAATCATTTTTCCGCTTGACTCTCTGAAAATAATACTTAGACAGTTCTCGAAAAGTCTCTCCAAGTATTGGGCAGGTGCCGCTGCCCAGCTGATTGATGTCCTCGTTGGAGTGAAGGCTGATCGACTTCGCCGGGACCTGAAATATGATTATCTGTAGTACTAGATTCCAGCATAAGAAAATTCATCAAGACACCTGTCTATCTCCGGATCGAAAAACCACCAACCAGATCGATCATGTTGTGATAGACGGAAGACACGTCTCCAGTGTTTTAGATGTGAGTGCGCTCCGAGGTCCTAACATCGACTCTGACCACTATCGTGTTTCAGCCAAAATTCGCACCCGCCTCTGTGCAGCAAAAAACGTACGCCAACAAACAGAAGGAATGTCTGACGTCGAGAAGCTGCAATCATAACAGACACAGAACGATTTTCTACACGACTTGCACTCCTGCTCTCTGAGAGCACTCGTCACCAACTCGGTATAAGGGAACTGTGGGGCGGCATTTCAAACTTTTTACGTACAGCTGCAGCCGAAACCATTGGTTTTCGGAAAATGCAAAAGAACACGATTGACCACAACACGTGCAGGATGGGACAGATACCGAAAGTTGAAGAGGGAAGCGAGACACATTTGCAGATAGAAAAGAGCATACTCTTGTAGAACCCTTAAAGGTGATTTAGTGACCGATGCCCAGTGCATACTTAAAATATAGAGGGAACACTTCTCCAGCCTTCTGAATGGCAGTGAACGTACAACGCCAGGAGAATGTGAACCCGATGCAGTACCCGCCGGTAGAAGCAGAGGTGGAGAAAGACCTCCACTCCGTTGGAAGGACCAGGTGGAGAAGGACCTCTTGGCGCGCTGTTGTTAACTCAGCTATAATCGCGTAAGCGGTGTCTTCGCCAATTAAGAAAGAAGAAGAAGCTGCTTTTGACCTACCCTAATATACATATCTAATAAAATACTATTTGCTGATTACATAACTCGCAGTGAACGCATGACCGTTTGAGTTATTATCCCAACTCTAGCCTTAGCTCGGTTTAGATTCGAAATACGACACAGTTATATGAGCTGAATCGCATAAATTTAAAACCAATTTAACACACAGACTGACACGTTTATTTCCATTTTATTTAACTGAAAAAAAACGCTCCAAATAGTGCATGCGCGCAGCCTAGATAAGCATGAGCAAGGCCACAGTGGCAGCAGGGCACTCGTATATGCCACAAGGACAGCACGACAGCAGTGCAGAGACATATCTCATGCCCCACACAGTTGCGTCTCGCATTTAAGGCAGCACTTCAGGCGCTTTAGCCATGCAGCCGCCTGCCGAACTTGCGCTCATTTTTTCCAGTCCACTAGGACAACATGCAACATCCCGGCGCAAAATAATATACATATGTACGTATAAGTGTATGTGAGTATCTGCGTGTACATGTGTATGTGTCGACAAAAGCGTCGTACTTGGCTTGTTCTACAAAATACTTGAAATACTTATTTGCTGTAGCACGAGTATTTATTTCCACTTTTGCTCTGACGCAGCGACATTGCGCGCGAATGGCATTGTGGATCTAGGCAAATATGAAAAATCGCAAAAATAAAAGTTGAAAATTGCAATCAAAGAATTGTTTGTACGGCATTTTTGTGCTGTCGTTTGCTTAATTTTTGCTCGGAATGTGGAATACACGTGTACACGAATGCGTGGCGCTTTTGTGGCAACACAGATTTTCTCAAGCGAATGACTGGTAAGTGACTGGCACAGAAGGCGCCTAACCAATTTGTTTAATTGCGCAATTAAGCCGCGATTTCCCCTCTAGCACTAGTATAGAGGTATTTTTTCAATACGCGCACCAAAAACCAGTTACATACCAGTTAGTTGGCATGCATATTATACAACACGTACACTCATCTATCTTATGTAATATGATATTACGAAATTGATGCTGATAACTTTCACGCATACATATCGCTTCGCTTTTGCTTGCTGAGTTTTGAATGTTGCATATTTTGCCATTTAGTCCCAAATATACGAATAGCATAATTTCCCATATTATGCAATTTATATTTCAGATATACATATGTGCACATAGCACATATTGAGAGTTGCAGCTCAGATTTGAAATCCAAAACGCACGTTGTTCGTTAAGTCCTGGATCACTTACTTTCCTTCTATTAAAAATTATTTATAATAGTTTGTAATCATGCAACGTGTTGCACTAATAGTAGAGATAGATTCATTTGCTCATGGTTCGAGACACTAAACAGCGAATACCAAACAACCACATGGAGTTAGACACCCAACTACAACAGACTAGTATAAAAACGTGCTGACTCGATCCACTGCTGATCCAAAAATCTATACATCTGATAAACAGGCCATGTGAAAAGTTTGCAGCCTGGTAGAGTAAAACACATTTTTTACGCAGAAATTCATTTTTTATTGAACGTTCCCATCAAGGGTGCTACACTGATTGCAGCGACACTCAAACTTTTCGATACCATTTTGATAGTACCAATTGTCCTTTGCTTTAAAATAGGCTATGAAGAAAATTTCTTCCCAGCGAGCATTCTTCTGAGTTCTGAGAGCAGTAAATAGTCGGTGGGGGGCAAATCTGGAGAATATGGTGGATACAGAAGCAATTCAAAACTTATTTCATGGATTTTCACACCGTTTTGACTGACTTGTGACATGATGCACTGTCTTGGTGAAACTGCATGTTCCTTTTCTACAAATGCGCCCGTATTTTTGAGATTTCGTTCTTCAAAAGATCCCATAATGCTATGATTATATAGCTAGTCACTGTTGATGGTCCTTCCTTTTACAAAGCAGTAAGTAAAATTTATTCCACGCGGAACCTAAAACACAGACACCTTAAGCTTGCCAGCTGACTGTTTTTTTTTTTCCACGCTTTGGAGCGGGTTTACCGTGTGCAGTTCACTCGGATGACTGTCGATTGAAATTCGGAGTGAAATGATCGAACCGTGTTTCATTCATTGTCAGATATTGAAGCAAAACCTCAGGTTTATTAATCTTCAACATATCCAAACAGTGCTCTGAATCATCAAATCGTCATTGCTTTTTGTCAAAAGTGTATTCGCACGGCACCTACTTTTCAGAAAGCTCTCTACCCAAATATTCGTGAATGATATGGTGAACACATGCGGTTGATATATAATATCTAGAGTGCCTGCTATTTCGAACAACTTCGCTTTATGGTCTTTTAAAATTATTTTGGGAACTTTTTTGATGTTTTCGTCGGGAACAACTTCTTTTGCACGACCACTGCGTTCAGCGTCATTTCACAACGTCTAAACTTAGCATACCAATTCTTGATGGTTGACTTTCCTGGCGCAGTGTTCGGAAACTCGTCATTGAGTCAAGTTTTTGCTTCTACCGTTTGTTTGTCTTAAAAAAGCTGTTTAAGCAACACCCCACTGTCCTATTGGCTTTAGATGGGCCTCGAACCCTACCAAGGTGGTTAGTGTGTCCATTCCACACTGCCAATTGGTACTGAAAATGCTTGCATTCTCAGGGCGCTGATCAACGCATTGATTTGATCCGCTGTGCTTTTGAGCGCCGTGGAGTAAGGCTGTCGTCAGCAGGTGCCCACGTAAAACACACCGGACGTTGTCCTATTGGCTTACATGCGGTAAGAATGGGTATCTTACCAGATGCTGACTTTAGAAGCTGTTTGGAAGAGGATGCGGTAGAAACAAGCCAGCACTTCCTGCTTGACTGTCCCGCGTTTGGGAGGTCAAGACTTAGACACTTGGGGGCGCATACCTTTGGACATCCCACCGAAATGGCGGGTGTCGAAGTTAAGCGTCTGTGTAACTATGTATTGGCTACAAAGCGTTTCGCCAATCTGTGAGTCCGAACACGGGAGTACTCTTTTCAATGACATCACAATGGACTACATTATTAGTCTACTTGTGATCTTTGATCAGCCATCTAACCTAACCTAACACTTGAAATTTATTTTTATTCATTTTTATACCCTGTGTATATTAAGTTTGTCACGAAGTTTTTAACACCCAGAAGGAAGCGTCGGAGACCCTATAAAGTGTATATCTAAATGATAAGTATGTCGAGTTGAGTCGATTTAGCCATGTCCGTCCGTCTGTCTGTCTGTCCGTCTGTATATATACGAACTAGCCCCTCAGTTTTTAAGGTATCGTTTTGAAATTTTTCAAACGTCATTTTCTCTTCAAGAAGCTGCTCATTTGTCGGAACTGCCGATATCGGACCACTATAACATATCTTGTATGGAAAACTTTTGCATTTGACGTGGTATCTTCACAAAATTTGGTTCGGATTATTTTCTAAGACAACTATGTAATCTCTGAAAAAATTGTTCAGATCGGATAACTATAGCGTGTAGCTTCAATACAAACTGAACACATAGTTACTAAAAGAAATGCACCTGTGAAGGATATATTAACAAAAGTTGCTTCATATTAAATCATACAATTCACAAACTAATGATCCGACTTTTCAATTGACTTGTTATGAGGCGTCATTGTTCCATACATGGGTGAAAACAGTTAAAAATAGATATACATATTGTGCAGTCGAAAAAGTTTTTTCGTATTTCTAATCAAATTTTAACTTCTTTTTTATTTTTATACTAATAAATAAATAACCAAAAATGTACCACTTTGTTCGACCTCTTTTGGCCATTTTTCCGCTAGAGAAATTATTCCATCAGTGTAAAGCTTTCAACAGTATAAATCGAAATTTCCAGAACGGAAGCGAGCGAACCTTTGTTGTGCTAGACGAAGTGATACAGCATCGCCTCCGTAAACTTCACAAATTCCATTGGTGGCTTGGCATTCTTCTCAATTTTATACAAAAACTTTAAAATAAAAAATTCTTCATTATTTTCATTTATTTTCATTTATTTTTGAACAGTTGTTACTTTGTTGAACTTCCCCGAATTTAATTTTATTAAACGAGGTTTAAAATCTCACCTTTCCTAAACTATTTGGTGTGGCACAATGTAATGGTTAGCAGTGGAGATATACGACTGCAAGACAACTATTGATAAAATACGAAAAGATTTTTTCGACTACCAAAATGACGATAGAATCATACTTTTATTTATTATAATTTACATTTATTCTTAATAGGGTCTTGGACATCTCCTTTTGGGTGTTACAAATAGCCTCGCAAAGGGCTAAGTTCGGATGCAACCGAACATTTTGTACTCTCGCATGCATCAGAGCCGAAGAAAAGCTGCAGTAAAAGCTCTAATTTAAACTAGAGGAAGTATTGTCGTAATTTCATCAATTTTAGGTAAGAGAATACACCGTTATTAGCAAAAGATTCTTTCTGAATTTCATTAAGATTGTAAAAACAGGTCCTCAAAAGAATATTAAAAAATTTAAAATTATTTTATGAACACATCACAAAGCGTTTCAAGTTGTGCTCTTTTGCAAAATAAGTATATACATATATATATGCTCAACTCATTTCTGTACCTCCTTCTGAAGTCTTCTTCTGTTCTGACTACAATCAAAACACACTGAAGCAGCTCTTGCCTCAACGTTCGTCAATAAACTCGTAAAGCAAGCGCAGATATATAAAAAAGTAATTATTTCTAGCTATTCAGTTTAGATAAAATGCCAACTTCCACGGAAAGTGTATAAAAATAATGAAATTATTCCGTCTTTTTCTAATTACAGTAAAATTCGTCTGACTAAACGTGCAACGCAACAACAAAAACCAGCTGCAGATAAGGGTAAGTTATAAGCGAATTTCCAAACTCGCTTATCTCCTGAATCATATTTCTGATTTATTACTAAAATTTAAGCGAAATTCAATCAGTGCAATTAATATAAATTATGGACAGCAGGCAATTTAAATTAATCGAAAGCGAAATCTCATTGCGCTACACACTCAATGAGAGCCAAACAGGCAAGAGTTCACAGCGCGTTATCTGCTAATAAAAGAAACGCAAATGGTCTAGTCGAAATTGCAGACGAACAAACAGCAAACGAAATCTTATCAACTTTATGAAATTAGCATAATTGGGTGTATTTTTTGTTGTTGTTGTTGTAGTAAGCGTAAATGAATATTTGGTTTGCATGTGATTAATTTTCGTCATGCACGAACGCCGACGCAGACAGTGACGCATCAAACGCGCTGACCTTCCCCCCAACCGCGCTGCCGGCAAGGTAGACAAACAGGCAGCACCACAGCAAAGGCAAAGGCAGCAATCCAACTGGAACTCCTTAGTAGGCGGTGAAAGCACACTGACGGATGGCGTCTTGTCAATAAGTGATTGTCTTCATGCCTTTACACGCCATTTTCCGTTTCATCGACTGCTATTTATTCCTTTGTTAGGCCATGTCTGCGCAAGCGCTGTTGTTGTTGTAATTACTGTAGCTATTGTTACCGCTACTGCGTTGCCTTGGCGAAGAGTGCGGGTTACGCATGCTGTTCGCTAGCGTCTGCTTTTGGCCATTCTGCATGTCATCATCTTAATTTCGCAACGATAATTTGTCTTACTACAAACTTGGCATACTTTTTGGCGCATAGACTTTTGTATAGATAAAAGATATAGCTAAAGCAAAGCGGGCTTGTGCTGTAATTCTTTTTCTGCTTGGACTGCCAGACGATTTTCGTCACAACTCTGGCAGTAACTTTGTGCACGGCTAGACTTTTTCTAAAGAAAAATTTAAACAAGATGATTGTGCCTTATTCACACAGAAAGATAGGAATATATGGATGAAAAGGATGGGAAGAAAGCTATACAGATGCCCGCGGCGATAAATCAGCAGAAGCTAACAACCTTCATGAGATTCTGAATAATTTCAGAGGGTATTCTTATATTAAAGCCCACCTACTCGAAGGCGTAGTGAAAACGAATGCTCATGACGGTCGTCATGTGAGCATGGATTTAAGTTTAAGTTATGCATTGAGTTAAGCAACAAATGCGTTGATAGGGAAGATTTGTTATGAACGAGCCTTCATTTTTCTCTGTTTGGTGTCCATGACATCTGTCAAACATATTCAATAACCTAGCCGTCATTGAACAAACTAGATACATCACATCTTTTCATTGTGTCGAAAATGTCAAATTTTCTACCGAAATGTGATGATTTTTTACGGAAAGCATTAATTTTTTGTTCCCATTTTAAGAAAAGTGGTTTACAGACGCATCGTATAATTGTCGAGGCATGCTATATCAGAAGCAACATGCAAAAGATAGTTTCAACGCGGGTATGTGAGCTCTCTGGCTAAGAGGTCTAGTGGGTGTAAGCCCGCAAATAACTAGGCAGCATCCTCAAATACCGTACGAAACGCGGAGCATACTCTTATTACGCATATGGTGTACGTGAAAAATAGGCCGCGACGATACGATTTGATTTCGAGGGCTTTCTCTCATATTTGGGCGCCGAATAGAGCAACTGACTTTAATACTCCGGCTAGCACTCGTCTCCTGTTTAGTTCTGGTTCACGCATATTGAGCATTAGCCGGGTTAGAGCTCTGCATACTTTTGTAGCTTTTTCATATGTATAAGCTACGTGTTCTTTAAACGACAATCTTGTATTAAGAACAATTTCCAAATATTTGATGGCCACCTTTCAGGCAGAATATAGCAACTTCTAAGGTTTTTCTGGCAGTAATAAGTACGGCTTCTGTCTTGCTCTCTGATAGGGTTAGTCCATTAGTTTCGAGACAGTCGCTAATTTATGATATTGTTGTGTTGGTTACCGTGACGATATCTTCTATGTGTTTAGCTATTACAAGCACAGAAATGACGTCTACACGTTTACGTTTTTTCGATACTTGGAGTCGCAGTACTTCATCATCGTTATATTCCAGAGTAGACCCCTGTGGCACTCCACCGGTGATTTTGTATTTTTTATAACACTGGTTTTTGTTATAACTCAGAGTACTAACGTTGAAATAACTAACCATCAGGCTGTAAAGATATGCAGGCACGGAGAAGTTTTTCAGCGCACTCAGAATACTAGGCCAAGATGGCATCAGAAGACTTTGGTATGTATATCATAAGCTTCTAGAACCTGGTGATACTGTTAATATTAATCGCTATAGACAGCAAATGATCAATGTAAACCATGGTCGAGTTGAAGCATCGGCGAAGTAATCTTGTTACACGACAATGTACCTGCACTTAACGTAAAATCGGTTTAGGATACAATCAAAGTACTTGGCTGGCAGCTGCTACCCTAGCCGCCGTATTCACCAGCATTACCGCCTTTCTATTACTATTTCTTTTCTTCGATGGGACACGCATTGGCCGAGCAGCACTTCAATTCCTACGCAGAAGTCGAACAGTGTCTAATTTTTGTTTTTGCTTTCTTATTCAAAATTAGTATTTCATAACCACAAAAAAATACTGCACCTAGTATTAGAACTTGTAGGCGCGTATTTCCCAAAAATAAAATTTAAAAAAATAAAATGTATTAAATTTATGATACCAAAAGCTTAACTGTCCGTCTGTATGTGCGCCCATAAGCCATTGAGAGCGAAGTGCCGACAAACACGAGCTACTCAAAAGCATTGCAGATAGCAGCCACACAGCGAAAACTAATTTCCGCAAAATTAACAGCTTTCGCAGCATCCACTGCACAAACAGTGGCACATACAAACGCGCACAGATCCACGCTTAGTTTGTCCAACGACAAGATAACCAAGAATTAAGCGCTGCTAACAACATACAAGCGCGGCATTTGGAAACCTTTTATAAATTGGCTAGCGTGTGTGCGTAAATGCACATAATGCCCCGCCCCTTCAAGCCATCCGCTGCCACGACTATTCATCTAAGCGGCATTGTTTGCATTGCATTAAGCGGCGCAACCGCGTTTGTTGGCGCACAGACAGTGCCGCGCCGCACCCACCCGGCGCCACAAAATGCTGCATAACTTAGTTGAGCATGGTGTCAGCAGCACTTGACGCACACACAAAAACTCAGCAAACTAACAACAATGCCAACAGCAAACAACGCAGCCAACAAACAAATGGCCAATTGTGCGAATAAAATAAAATTAAAAGCGACGCACTGCTTCCCGGTGCCGCAGCGCTTGCTTGTCAGCTTGTCAATGGCTGTGCTAGTGAGAGCCTGGCAGATTTTCGCATTTTATTTGCATCCGGTTCGGTGGCGCAGCGCTCCCAAAAGTATGCTACAAATGACACTTGAATGTTTATGGCATGAAAACCAACACTTGCCAGCACAAGCGCTAAGCGCGCTCGCCGAGTACATGAAAATGGCTGGCAATTGTCAGATAAATAGAAAGCAAGCACTTCGTAGCCGAGGAAGCGCCTCACATTGTCTGGTAATTGAAGAAAACTAAATGGCGCCAAGTAAAGTAATATCCAATACAAATGTCAGTATTTTTGAAACTGGGTTGGGTTAGGTTAAGTTTGATGGCTGATGCAGAGATCGCACTTGGACCACTGTTGGACATAATATGCACTACTTTGTAAAACCATAGAAATGAAACTCCTGTAGTTCGAACTTAAAAGTTAGCAAAACGCCTTGGGGCTAATGAAAATTTGCTCAGGCTTTCAATTTATATTCCCAGCAGTTCGGTGGGGTATCTGAAAGTGTGGGCTTCCTAGTGTCAAAGATTTAATCTTGCAAATGCGAGACAATCAGGAAGAATGTGCTGATTTGTTTTCAGCTCGTTATTTTCATATTTCTTCTGCAGTTGGCGTCCGGTAAGATGATCAACCTAACTGCGTGGACGCTGATAATGATAATGGCCTGTTATAATACCCACAACTAGGTTGAGGCTGGCCTTATTGAGGGCAAAGAGCTTACTGTAGGTTCGACCAAAAAGATCTTTCGACAGCACATGAATCGATGGTAGCCCAGAGCTGGTCAAATTACCGCAAAGCCCAGCTTTCCAGTTGTGAAAAAGACGAGCAGTGTGGACCGCTGATCCATTCCAAGTCTACTGATAGCGCTGCTAGGGTGCCTTTTTTAGAAGTTCGTCAGCACGCGATTATGCAGTGGTCTGGCACCCAAGATCCAAAAGGATCCAAAAGATCCGATGAAAAACCAAAGCGTGTGAGGACTTTCGAATGTTCAGGCATGTGTTAACTTAGATACTCTGAGTCTAATAGCAATTTTAACAACATCTATGAACACTATATGCAATTAAGTGCCATGGTTAGATCTTAGTGCACCAAACATGCTGATGAGCATTAGATCTTTGAAAAAAGAAGCCAACTACTAGTTTTATCAGAATTTCAAAAATTTTAACCGGCGCATATTTTCAGTCAATTTCAAGAATTTAAAGCATCCTCTCTCAGAAAATAAAGTAGCCTTTTAGGCGCCCTCGCACACTTTTGTCAAAATTATTCTCGACCATCATAATTCACAACAGCGATAGCATTTACGCGGCCTGAAAGTTCTCTCATTTAAAAAGCACATTTATTTTCGCTACTCCTTCGTATGTGACGCCCAAATGTATGCTGTAAATTTTGTTCAACAAACAATGGCATTAAGTTTTTACAATACGTCGGCTGTTGTGGCGCCGAGAGGCACAAAGCGCAAACATATTTTAGGCATTGTGTTTTGGTATGCGCCCTAACAGACCACCCACTATACGCTGTTATGTGCTTTCATGTATGTGAGCGCGTATATGTGTGCCTGTCAAGATGTACCGCTGTTGGGACCTGTGTACGTGTTCGTGTTGGCTTTTGTTTGCTTTGGTGATTTGCATGCTAAGTCTGAATTATGCTCGAAATTTGCGGTGCAGCGAAACTCGTTCGGCATAACTTGCCGCGTTCAAACACAAGCGCAGCAGGAATAGCAAATTATATAATGCGTCGATGGAGGGAGGGCGCAACGACTTCAGGCTCTAAGGCCACCGCCTGTGCACACATGTGGGCGTCTTTCATATATACATATATACATAATTCGCCTTATTGTTATAACTTCTTTGCGTTGTTTGCGAATGACAATTGAAGTTGCCACGCCGCACGTTCGTGCATTGTTCCGTTAATTTGCTTTTGTGAATATCGCCAAATGCACACAGCGTCTGTTTGTAGGCATTGCAGCTGATCTCGAACAAAATACCCAGCACAGCATGAAGCTATTCAGCGTGTGAGGCCAGTAGTAATGTAGTTTTTTGAAAAACAATAGAGTTCTAAAGAAGCTTCGCACTTAAAATGGTAAGAAATAAAAAATATATGAAAAGTATGTAGAGTTAGTTATAGTAGATTTAAAGTAGAGAAGATTTTATTCTTCTTGTTCGATCACGTTTTTTCATGGAAGCTGAAACCGCAAAAGAAAGGTAGGTTCTAAATGTATCTCCGTTTTACTAATGGCATCCGCCTACATATTCCAAAAATTAATGTTAATTGGTTTTCAGTAAGAGCGCTACAAAAGTACATTCGTTTTTTTTTGAATGGCCACCACGGACACGCTTGCAGAAGTCCAGATGCTGAACTCAATTTTCGAAGGTTTTCAAGCATAAATCTATAAATCACGTTCGATATTCGTACGAAGTTCATCAATCGTCGCTGTCTTGTTGGCATAAACCATAGACTTGACGTAAACGCACAGCAAATAGTCTGACGGCGTCAAATTGCCCGACCGAGGCGGCCGATTAACTGGACCATTTCGTGAGATAACACGTTCACCAAACTTGGTTTTCAATAAATCGATTGTATCATTCGCTGTGTGGCTTTTGGCGCCGTCCTGTTGAAACCACATATTGTCCAAGGCCGTATCATCCGATTCATGTCAAAAATATTCGGTTATCATTGTGCGATAGCGATTGCCATTCACAGTAACGTGCCGGTCTTAATCATCACGGAAGAAGTACGGCCCAATGGCGCCGTCGGCCCACAAATCGCACCAAACCGGAATTTTTCGGGATACAATGGTGACGCATGGAGTACGTGCGAGTTGCTGCTTGACCAATAACGCATCTTTTGCTTATTGACAAAGCCATTCAGCCATAAATGAGCCTCATCGCTGAAGATGATTTTTCAATGAAAATCTGGATCATTTTGAAGTTGTTGCTCAGCTCAATTCACGAACATAGGACGATTCTGGTAGTGAAGCGGCTTCAGTACTTGCGTCAGTTTGCTCTTCTAAGAATGTAGTCCAAGATTTTTTCGCAAAATTCGCCGCAACGACGTCACAGAAATGCCCAACGCTTGAGAACGACGCGTGAGCGACAGATTCCGATCTTTCTCAATTGTTGCACTAGTTACAACAATATTTTCGACACTAGGCGAACGGACAGCCGGACTCTTACATTCACATAGATTTTAAGTTGACTCGTCAACCTGATCATTTATTTTTACATTAAAAAATGCTTACAAGCTCATAGCTCCGAAGGTTTTTATCGACTTAAAATTTTCCAAAAATATTCTCAGATAACACAAAAAACAAAAACAATCGATTATTTTTAAATACACAAGTGTATATTTACTAGTACAGTTTAAAATAGAAGAACCAGTATTTGATATACAAACAAAGCTTCACTTTATCAAACGACTTTTAGGAACACAATATTATTAATATGCAATATTTCTATGCTAAAGTTGTTCTTGTTTCGTGCGCAGCGCCATTTTATAATTCTCTCAGACAAACAGTTAATTGATCAAACGAATCGATTTAAAATGTGTATACAAAATGTAGCCACGGCTCATTAAAGGGGAGGTCACTCCCAGGCCGCATAACTGCAGGACACTCTCAAGGGATCAGACAACCTCAATCAACGTGTACAATTTACCCACACACATTTACACACACAAATGCGCGCACACAAGTGCAATTAATATTTTATATGATATATTTTAAAGTAGATTTTTGAATGAATAGCCATTGGAGCTTGTGTGGCACATAAGTGATAATTAAAAAGCACGAAGCCATAAAGAAATTTTCATTAAACCGACCACAAAGCATGAAAGCGCGAAAATAATAATGTTTGCACTTGGCATGCCGACATATAAAGTACAAGCATATACATAGTATATAGATGGAAACCTGAAAATGGTTGGGAGGGAGGAGATATGGAAAGAGCCGAATGTTTCGCCCAGCACACAGAGTCATTAGCAGTACATATACACACACATTCAAACTTACTTGTATATATTTATATATAGCACATATGCAGTCGATATATATATATATATGTATATGTAGCGGCCAACCATAACGGAAGGCTATTATTTTCCCAACTCCATGGTAATTGGTGCATATCTACCTTGCAACAAGCTGGTTGTTAAATGACGCTGTTGTTTTACGCACCGAATATGCGGAGCAGCAATAGTTTTTGGCGCACAAAGTAATGCCGCAAAACACGCACTTTGCCCCCAAAAGTTTGCAGCAAGGCAACATTTTACATTTCATATTTGCGGCGTAAAAAAGTGGAGCAGTAGACGAAATGCGCGAAAAAGCCGCGTAAGTGAAGCCTGCGGAAATGTAATTAAAAAACCACAGCGAATGAGACGATGCAAAGTGCAGCGAAAACATTTTTCATCACGAGTCAGCTGGTCATACATCAATGCAAGCTCGAGCAGGTTTTTCATTTAGTTTTGCTCAACACATTTCCTTTACCGCACGAGAATTCGTTAGGCAGTGTCAAATCAGTTAAGTGCTTAGCGTTTGTGGTTTTAGTTTTTGCTACACGGCTCTTAATAAGAGTCGACACACAGGAGCAAACAGAAAAGCTCGCTGACGAAACACCAATAAGACAAATTTTGGATACTCAGATTATGATTATATGAAGCATAAATTTTTAAATAAAGCAAGAATCACACGTCGCCGGTCAGCTAGGGTAGAACGCTAGAAACACTTACCCTTAGCAAAGTTCATCTTACTGCAGTCGTTGGGGCCCAAACACACAAAATTATCTGCTGCCTGAAGTGTTCTCTCAATAAATCCACTGATTGATGTGATGTGTGTGCACTGCGCGTCTCACACCACATATGCACATTTTATAAATATCAATCACTAATTAATGGAAACGTTTTAATGGGAGCACCACTTTTTGCGTGTGTGAATCAATTATATTTAATGCACCCAAGCGTTGCAACGCACTCACTTTGCGCAGCGCCATTTGTTCTCACAAAAGTTTCTGGGTCAGTTACTGGTATTGTGGTTGTTGTGAGTATAAGCTGGCCGGCGATGGCAATTCAGTGTCATGTGGTTTTTCAACGAAGCCCAGTGGGCATTTGATAGAAACAGCGAAACGAAAATGTGGCTGGGCAGTAAAACTCAGACTATAAAAATGGAACTACTACCTGTGTTCGATTGATTAGAGAGTGCATTAAGGACATGCATCCGGCCATTAGTGAACTTTAAGGCTGAAAGTGCAAAAAATTTAACTATTATTGGAATTGAATCCTCTAAGTTGAGCCGAGTCCGTCGACGTGAATGCTAAGCCCTGTTAATGAACTGCTAAGAGGTTAAGGCTAGTTTCCACCAAAAGAATATGTGATATTCTCAATATGCGGACCATCTAGACGTTTCATGGCTAAGACATGTCCTTAATGAGTGTTTTTACCTAAGCAAAGCAGCGTGTTTTGGAGAAGAACAACTAATATCAATCAGTTTGGCATTATTCGTTTCAAAGTATCCTAAAAATACCGCTTAATTTTGTTATATTAGTCTGCGAAACTATTTTTTATAATTCATTTCGAAATAACGCTTTACTGCTACAAAGCAATTTTGACCAACGAAACTCGAAGGCATACTTTTCGGCGCTCTAGTGGGGCCATAAACAATGAACAATGTCTGAAACTTGCGTTGAAATATGCCATCATTCGAACTGTCAAATATCGTCTCCGTATCAATGCGCTGAACCATAAAGTTTGAAAATCAACAACCGTTACGGCATTAACAGCAACAACAGCGACGACAGCTGTGACAACGTTGACAAGTATTCAACTGCATTTTCAATAAACCACAGAGAAAATGTATACTCTTATATACCAGAAGCGGATTCATTAATTTATTGCTATGCAATTACAATATAAGTGTGTGCGTGAGTATGAGTATGCATGTATGAGTGCACATTTAAGGCAAATATGCACACAATTCTTAACTTGCATTTTACAATAATCGATAAAAGCGTATTTGTGAGGAAGTGTGGATATTGAAGACTTCTTAACCACACTCAATTTTACAGAGCAGGCTGAACACGTACAAGGATTAACTTTTATATTTTGCGATAAGAGAACTAAAGCAAGTTGCGAGAAGGTTACCTTTATAATTCGTAATTCGAGAACAAACACAACTTTTAAAACCGCTTTATAGATTTTCAAAATATTCTCCATTTAGATCTCTACAACTTTGCATGCGTTTGTACAAACAGTCGAAGCACTTTCTCTACTTTGGTTGAGGGATCACCAAAATAAGGGTTCTAAACCATCAACTGTCCCTTCAGGTGGCGAAAAGCGTTGAATCATCAGTCCATATTTTTTCAAAAATGATGCCAGCGAGAACGTAACCGTCAATGGAGACCGTAATCGCGCCATGATAGCCGACTATTTGATGCCTGAAATTGAAGTTCGTGATATCGGTGACATTTGGTTTCAAAAAGACAGCGCGACTTCCAACACATCGCTTTAATCAATGAATTTATTGAAAGAAAACTTCGGTGTGCAAATAATTTTACTTTTTGAACCAGTCGATTGGCCACCGAGATTGTGCGATATCACACCGTTAGATGAGCAAATGTAAAGTCTAAAGTACGTATGTATATGCGGCCAATCCCACTTCGATTCAGGTTTTTGAACAAATCCAAATCATCGAGAGTGTCATTCGCCAGCTATCAGTCGAAATGCTGGAACAAGTCATCGAGAATTGGACTCAACGGATGATCCATCTGAGACGTAACCGCGGCCAACATTTGGTAGAAAATTAAAAAAAAAATGCTACAGAATGTTCTTTCGAATGTTAATAAAAATTTCTCATTTTTATTCGACAGGATATCTCCACCAAATTTATCATTGGGTTTTACCCTAGGCAGCGCTACTATCCCTGGAGATATTTTGCAGATCGGACAAATATAGCATACAGCTGCTATACAAACTAATCGGCGAAAATCTATAAGAAATGCCGCTGGGAAGGTTGTTAGAGCTTTTGTGCAGCTGAAGCTAAATTTTTCTAATTAAAGTAAATAAAACATATTTCTAGATATACTTATATTGTCATAAATGCTTTTGTAAATATATAATTAGGAATTTTATATAGTATATAGGTACAAAAAGTAAGTATATAATATTGCGGCGTTTTTATCCATATCGCTACCCTAGCCTCCATGATTTCATTTAAATTTTTCCATTTTCTATTTTGAGCTAGAAAACGAAGTAAGTCGTCCACAATAAATGAACTGAGAAAACTTTTATGAAAGCGTCTTTACACTGCTCGCCTACTTTCTTGACAGTTGTCGACTTATTCCGGCGTTAAGTGCAGCAACGAACGAATGAAAAGCAAGCGCCAAGAGTCTGTGGCAACAAATTACGGAAATCAATATATACGCAAACAGGTGTATGCTCAGCGTCGCGACTGTTGCGCTGAATTAATTAAAAGTTTGCTGGCAAGGACCTACATAAATTATCATGACTACAAGCGCACATAAATTGAAGCACAACACTTGGCACCTCATCTACTTTCCATTTACTTGTCATTGTGTTTGTTATTGTTCGTCTGTTTGCTGGCATTGTTGTTGTAGTAAGAAGCGTTGTTACTTGGCGGCACATAATTTTTCACAAAAGCACGTGAAACATAAAGGTAAAAATGAATTAGTAACCGAATGCAGCCAACAGCGACAACATGTCATTTGACAGGGCAACTAACTATGGTGAATTACAACAGCACAAACAATAACAAACGCAATTGGAGCAAAAGTTTCGACCTGCCACATTTCATATTGCCAGATTCATGGGCAACGCGCCACCGCCACTCACGGCCTAATGGCACTTTGGCGTGCGGCAACTTTGCAGTTGGTTTTTGCTTTTGTTTTGTTTTGTTTTGTTTTGTATTGTCTCGGTTTGATATTGTTTAGCGTAGTCTATTTACAGGCGCTTGAACTATTGTTCGCCTCTTAACTGCTTTGGCTTTTGTTCGAGTATTTGTTGTGGCGGCGGCAACATTTTGGCAGGTGGCAGCACAATTGTGCCCAAACAAATCACCTGTGCGTTTTTTGTTGTTGTGCCAAAAAGTCACCGACAGCGCATCAGCTGTCTGCACAGCTCGTCCACTGCGGGCAAGGCGGCTGCCTTTGTTGCGACGACGATTTGGCGCTAAGCCAAAATTTGGTGACCACTTCTGTTGGCAGCAGACAATTTGAATTTTTGTGGCAGCAATAATGAAGTGAAATGAGTGTTTAGTAAAGCTGTGGCAATAATAACAACAACAATAGCAATGAGTGTCTAATTCAAAACAATATAATTTAGTGGCGGGCGGAGAAATGTGGGAAATCGCCGTTAATTGACGAGCGTATTGAAAGAGCAGCACGCTTGAACGCTTTTCAAATATTGTAGGTTGTCAGTAATTTAATATTGTATTTAGTTACATTCATAAAATGAACTAATATGCGCACTACAGTGGTTGAGCACTGTTGAAAATATTTCTAAGATGTGTTGACATCAGCTCCAAATTTCGATTCACTAACTTCTTGGCTGATTTGCAGATATTTTTTTGCATTTCGAAAACATACATTCACGTACTTTTAAAGAATAAATTGGGTTTTTGTGTTTCAGATGATCCAAGCATGAGAAATCGTGACCGCCAGTGAAAAAACGCATCTCATTCACACAGCCATTTCTCCGATAGATGTCATCAAAAAGTTCCGAAAAATTTTTTTTTACACTCCACGATATACCTCATGATATGTGAAAAAAGTTCTATTGTATAATAAAAATTTCTACGAAACCCTACTGACCCCTTTATATATCACCCCTTACTTCCAATGCGCTAGTATTTTTCAAGTTTTTTTTCACAAGTGTACGTTTAATTGTTGTTGTTATTTACATTTATCCACAAGAATGTCCAAAGCGCTCTATTAAATACATCCTAGAGAGTGCCAAGTGTTATGCTTACGAACACTTCAATGAGTGGAGATAAAATTTTGTTTACTTTTATATGACGTATATTTAAAATTGGCTAAAGCTATCAACTATACTATATATGTTGTGTACATAAACGTATACATGCACATATCAAATATATAAGTGCACATGTCAAATTAAATAAATTCGTCATGCCAAGCAGCTGAGCGATTCCGAAGGCAATGAGCTAGCACATGCCTGAGCTTAGCGTTATCTCGGATTTCCACTCGAAAATCTGCCATTCAACTATACTGGCAATTCAACCGCAGGACTTAATGCTATCAGAGCCATAAATTAGTTTCTTGTTGCCCTTCAACACACGCTTTGCCTGCACTGCCAACAAGGCTTTACAAGTACTTCATGGCATATATTTTCTGAGTCTTCCATTTCTTCGGTCGGCGACCAGCGGCGATGTCATTGACTTCTGTTTTACTCTCCTTGCGGTTGACAACAAAATGATTTGATGGATTTATGCGCATTTGTTGGTGTATTTGTGTACGCACTCGACCAACAGATTGATACAGAGATGTGCATGTGTGTGACCATGCATTTGCGTACATGTGTGGTCATCTCAAGACACACAGCCACGGACTTGTGTCCGACCGACTCATATTCGAGTACATTTTTATTCATCTCCCGGCATCTTGTCAACTCGTTTGTTGTGGTTTTTTTTCCATTCGCATTTGCTTTTCGATTTTCCCTTGGGTGAGGTTAATGCATTTACTTGTTTATTTAAATTGTTGCAAATGGATTCCGATATGCATAGTTTAGTTTCGAATTTATGCTTCTTCTGCTTGGCAAGGTTGTGTGAGTATGTGTGTGAGTTGATGTGTCATTCATCTGGACTACAGTCGGAATATTCCGTTGCCAATTTAAACAAGCATATGTTTGCCAATTCGATATGATAGCAGACATTTCGGACGATTTGCATGCATGTCGAAAAATTCATGACTTAAACGAACACATACACACATTCCGGTAAACATTATTCGTTCTCATGCGACTTTTCACTGAAAGGATTTTGTAGTATCGAAAATTCTCCTTGCTTTTTCCTAAAAGGGAAGTAGTTCTTGCTTGTAGGGCTTCCCTCTGTGTAGCGTCAAATGACGTTCATAAGTATTAAAACAAGAAGAAAAGAATATATTACCCTTCATAAGCTGGATTTCTTATGGCATGAAGCTATATATGACAGTTATGGTATATGCCATAGTAGTCCATTCTGCACAAATTGTTTTTACCACTGGCTTGGACAATATTCCTTGCCAAATTTCGTGAAGACATCTCGCCAAATAGCTTAAAAGGTTTTAATACAAAGTTAGGTTAGGTTACGTTCGATGACTGATCCAATGATTGCCATAAAAACAGAACTTCTATTTCAGATGTTAAAAGTCGTCTTAAGAGCGTCTTACGATCAGTATAAATTTGTCTGCTCGATGGGACATCTGAAAGTGTGAGCTTCTAACTTTTTCAGCCTTGATCTTGCAACTTCCGGACACTCTAAAAGGAATTGTTGAGATGTTTCCGTGTCGTATTCTTCCAAACAGCTGCTGCCGCTCGCATCCGTTAAGATTATTAACGTTACAACGTAGACGCCGACTTACTGGCGTCAAAGAGCTCACTGGAACTCTTACGATCGATATTGGGCCAAAAGAATTTTGCGACAGCGAGTAAACCAATGATAGCCCAGCGCTGGCCAAACTTTCGCGATGTCCACCTATCCAGTAATAAAAAACACAAGGAAAATGCAGCACTGCTCCATTCGAATTCAAAGGACAGCGAGGCTAGGATGCCCATCTTAAAAAGCATATCGGTTTTTCAGCTTTACCGTACTAATCTTAACCCAAAGTGACTCGATGCGTTTAATAACAGAGTTAGGGCGCTGGATCTATGGGTTTACGCGAGTTCAGCAAACGTTGGTCAACAACCTGCACATGTGCGGTTGCAAGAGCCTTCTGGCCCAGAGTAGAACGAAGAAGGTTCAGTGAACAGCTACCTCTTAGGAAGACTCACATCGCGGCAAGAGACCCTCTAACTATCCCACTGGCACTCACAGAATGAGGCTAAAGATTTCGGAGGACGCAACTTGTCAAATTTAAAATAAAGAAGTAAGCCGGAAACATCTAGACACTTTCTCAACTGTCCTGCTTTAACTTTTGACTGAGGTTAAGTATTCCGTTGTCACAATTTAAGGAATCCGACGAATTGATTGAATTAAATTGACAACAATTGTGGCAGGGCCAGAACTAATAGGTATGGATCGAAAAGACTATCGCGTATGACATAAACATACCTAGGAGTTGTGGGCACTAAAACGGACAAGCGTCTTTACCAGTCCTAGTGAGAATATTCGTGGCTTCACGAGAAATCAGCGTAATTACCTAACCTAATCTAACTAGCCTTGAACGCTCGGTTAGTGATTAGTTTCTATATCCGCATATGATTAATTGAAAAATACTTTCTTATGAATGTTGTGATCCTTTCCAAAAAGTAGTGGGAAATGGTGAAGTGGACAGGAATACAGGGATAAGTACATACATATCTAAACGGATTTGTTCAAACTAGATAATCAATTGGGAGGAGGTATCTTTTCAACGAAATTAGATCCAGAATCGATTTACTTTTACCAGACCACTGAAGTGTCTTCCAAGTGCAGATCACGGCAATTAAAGAAAGCCTTCTTGTTTTGTCAAAGAGTGTGCTCTCAACAAGAAATATATCTATATTTACAGAAGGCTTTGAAAACACTGAAGCCTCTAAGGGTGAAGGAATACCATGGCCTCTTGGTGGATCTAACGTCCTAGTTCAAGACAAACTTGCAATGCGTTGCGCGACTTATTCATATCCCATATATTCATATCCCAGGTGACTGTGAAGCAGATACACTAGCAGAAGCAGGCATCAACCTTCAACTAGAAACCGAAAAATATGAAATTTATACATCTCTGACTTCTGGTAGATATTTAATCGACAAATATGTTATAGATATAGCTGAGCTCCAGTAGAGTCAATCCCCAACTTGTTCAATTTGTGGCCTGCTAATTCTAATAAAATTGAAAAGGAATGACATAAGAACTCTAGTCGAAGTGCTAACAGGACACTGTCTAATTGGCAGACATGCCAGCAGACTGGGCTTTCAATACAATGACTACTTTAAAATCTGGCAGGAGGTATAACAAAAAGTCACAACAGAACGTGATCTATGCGAATAATCATACAAGACTTTGTATAAGTAAATAATGCTGTTGTTGTTGTAACAGCAGAGAATATTCCTGAAATAATTTCGAAGCTAGTTATCGCATGGGTATTGCTTAAAAAATCTGTTTCTAATAATTTTAAAGCCACACAACGAACCAACGTGGCATGCATGATGAGATCAATAAGCCCTTTGCGGCGTCTATCTTCATATTATTAAGTTTTCATAAGAATAGCTAAGCAGCTAGAATTTCAAGGGAACGCTAAAGAATGCAATAAATAAATACGCTTGATGATAATCGGTAACGATATGTACTTAGGAGAGGCATATAGGAGGTACTAGGTTACAGCAACGGTACAATATTGGAGCCACTGGAACCATTTCAGTCTTGAATTCCACCCAACGCCATCGCACATATTTGTACGTATGTGCCACACTGTGTCGCCTACCAAAATCGAATAAATATTCTATACACTGCTTTGTGTGAATTGCATAATGCAGACTTGCAATGTCGTCAGCATGCTCACATCATCACCGACATGATGATAATCCCCAATGTCAACACACATCGGTACCAACAACAGTAACAGCCAGCAGTATTTCGTAGGTTTTGGACGATTATGCGCATTTTAGCACACTTCCTTTATTTTCTTCAAGGAAAAAATCAAATATGTATGTGTGTACTTGTTATACTACAAAGAGAATGCAATCTCCATTTTATTTGATTTTCCGTTCGTGGTTGCCAAAGTCATCAGCGCCGCTTTCACAAGGCCCACCAAATTGCATTTTCGAAGAGTTTCCCCGAACGCTTCCTCCGTCACAGTTTCAGCCTCATCCTCAGCTTCATCCTCAGCCACAGCCTCAATTTCAAACTTAGCGCCAACTTCACCCTCAGTCCTCGCAGCCCCAACCTCAGGCTCGGCCTCAGTCTGTAGATGAGCGCTTCACGCCACACCAACAACACAATCGCCATCACACTAACGACACTTGGCAGCCATATTGCGGCACTTATGGCCGTAAAAAGCGCCGATAAACATTTGGCAAATGACTTCCAGACAATGGAGCAAATGCCACTTCAAACTAAAGCATACACGGACAGCACTTGCACTTATGATAATGCAATAAAAACACTTCGCAAATACTGTAAATGCATAATTCCTGTAAGTGGTGCTCCAAAGTATAAAGTGTGCCACAAATTCCTATTCCGGTTCCAAGAGGCGGTAGTTTTGCCCAACGTGCACTTTCATTAACAATTACTTTTCTTTATTAATAATGCAAACTCGTCGAACCCGGCACGTAGTCGACGAGCCATAATAGAGGCGGGAAATTGTTGCTGTTGTTATTGTAGCGGCGGAAGACATCCCTGAAGTAGTTGCAGAAATGCTGCCCGGTTGCCAGTAATTGGTGGGCTAAGCGCTTGGGCTCGTTCCGTTTTCGTAGGCCCGACTGACTTGGGAACGGAGTAGCGGATAAATAGAGGTATGTCGTCCTTTTCCCGACAAATCAAGCTGTGTACTGATATCTATTTGCAAAACGAAGCGCCGGTTCGAAACAAAGAGCCCGGCTGAAACGAATAACCAAACTGAAACACAGACCTGTTCCAACGACAGTTGGGTCTACGTAACCAGAACGGACCCGGATTTTTTTACCCCGCCAAGGACTGTCAACTCGGCAGATCCTGCCGCTACAACAGAAACAACCAGCCTCTGTACTTTCGTATAGAAGATCAAAATTATGAAGCCGACATTTACCTCATAATGCAATAATAGATGAATAGATGAAAGCGTCTCCAATGTGACCCTCATAGCTTGCACTACCCTTAAAGCATTTGCAAAAAATTCGCTTCAATAAATTTCAATAACATTATCATGAGTATGCGCCTTTAATGTTAAAAATAACCACTTATTTCAAACCCACCCATTGTGAAGCCTCCACTTGGCAGCATTTGCGACTACCAGCCGCCAGTGCGTCTTCAATTCGCAATTTCCTCTCGTATTCATATTTAAATTTGCAATTTCCTACGTCCAGCTTGCAACAACTTATCTACTCAAAAGCAACTAAAGCGTAAGAAATTGCAAAAATATTAGAATTTCCTTTAGTGCAGCAGCATCCCGTAGGAGCGTCACAATTTCCTTACCTTCTTGTGCACTGCTGCTGCAGCCACATGAAAAAAGTAGTTAAATTTCAAAGAAATAATAAAAAAATTTAAAGAAAAAAATCTTAAGAAATGCATAAATGTGTTTCGCACGCACCGATATGGAGCCTCTACCCGAGCCCGAGCGAAGCTATGGAAGCCGCTTTGCGCCGAATGCAACAGTTTCGCCAGCAAAAAGGGCATAACGTAACAAACGAATAAAATTAGAGGAGTATCCCTAAAGCGCTCCTGCATTATGCTGGTTATTGCAAATCCTGCAGCTTGATTTTTTTTTTGTCGTCGAGGAAATGGAATTTTCTGGAATATATTTCTGCATTTTGCTGTTGTGCCCAACAGGGTGTATTAAGTTTGCGCGATGTTTGTAACATCGAAAAAGAAAAATCAGAGAATCCATAAAGTATACACCATAGATAAATGATCAGCGTGACAAGGCGAGTCGATTTTATCACGTCATACAGACAGGCCGACAGTCCCAGTCCTCAGTATTTATGTTAACTAGTCTTTTAGTTTTTGAGATATCGCAATGAAATTTAACACCCGTCCTTTACTCACCAAAACGCTATTTATTTGTGGGTATGGCCGATTTCGGGTGAAAATAGCATATAGCAGCCATGCAAACTGATCGATCGGAATTAACTGATTATATGGAGAACTTTTTTATTAGAAGAGATATCTTAACCAAACTCGACATGAGTTATTTCTTTAAACAAAAACGAAATCTCCTAAAAAATTGTTCAGATCCGATCACTATAACATCTAGCTAATAAACAAACTGACTATTTGAAGTTCTTATAAGGAATCGTTTGTATTTGTGAAGAGTATTCTAGCTTCGGTGCAACCGAAGTTAACCATTCTTCTTGATTTGGTTACAACGTCTGCTCTTTGCCTTTACTTGGTTCTTGCTGCGTCATATATTTGTTGACGCTCGCTGCCGAAAGCAAAGTTCTACCGCTGGGAATTGTCTTTCACCACTTTCGCCGCATTATACGGTATTTGGTGCTTTCTTAGAGGTTTTAATTTTTGTAGTTGTGTGTCAGATTGCGCGTTAAGTGCACCACATCGGCGTTTGTTTATCGCGCATATTTGTTGCTATGTTTTCTGGCGTTTGTCAGTCAGTCGGGCCTTTGTTTACGCTAAACACTCCCAGCAGCTGTTCAAGCTTGATTGCTTTTGAAGAACTCTAACGCCGACTAAAAAACAAATCTTGGCACCCTGCCTATGTATACCATAGCCGCTGCACAAAAATATCTGTTTACTGTGTACTGCTTAAATTCGATTTTCTGTCGCTACGTATTTTACTCCCACTATGTCCAGCACTAAGAAGTAATATTTCCACAACGCACAATTGCCAAGTCTCAGCCAAGGCATTCGTAAGTTTTTGCTGTGCCTATACATCCTACTCTGCCGCCATCTCAACTCCCTCAACGCAATTGGTTTTAATTCTTGGTAAGACGCCTTTTACCGCTGTTGCCGCCTCTTCTATCGCTTGCCAGCCTCACTACAATTGCGAACACGTTTCCGCCCACTTCTTGCTTTAAACGCGTTTATATAATTTCTTGTGTGTATTTACTTGTTATCATTATTAGCTGCTGTTTTCTTTATGTCGGAATGCCAGCCCCACGTCTCTTCATCTAAGATTGTTTATTCAACTTAAGTAACCACAGCACAGGCTTCCGGCACTCCGCGTCTTGTGCATGACCGCTCGTCTTTAGCAGCTTTTAGCTCATTTTTTGGTTTGCTCGCAAATAGTTTTGTATTTTTTAAACCATTTATTCTCATTTTCGCTGCCATCGCATCCAGAAGTTGTTTACTTTATCGAATTTCATTTGTATGTATGTGCTTACCATTACCATGGCGCTGCCACTTACAACGTTGCCCTCCCTCCCACATCTGTTTTATAACGTTGCCAGCACACATTTTAGTCGCTTTCTTCCATTCATCCATTGTTTTTGCTTTTTTTCAGAGTTGCTGTAAAATTGCCGTCGACTTCATGACTTCCTGCATTTCCTTACTCCCACGCTTCCTTTCTCCGTTGCTCTATCTGTCTTCAGTATTTTTGGTAATGACATTGTTTACTTAGCGGTCAATATGCTCGGTCCGTTCTTATTCCACCACAACTGAATCCTGCACACAATATTCTCTTTGTGCTTGTATTTTATTTATTTTTCTCCAATTTCATTTTCAATAAAATTAAATACACTTTGTGTGCTGTAATGTTTCTTTGATTCCATGGATATTGAAAAATATGCGAGTTTGTATGAGCACGTTGCCTCCGAGCGCAGGGGCGGTTCAAACTCAGTTTCAGTGGGATGCTTGCAGTTAACAATAATAGCGCACGTATATTGATGGTAAATACAGCTAAGAAGAACGCGACACGCTGCCGCTGACAATTACAAAGCGTCAAGTTTCCAACCACTATTTCACAAATCTTCAATCTTCTGGGCACACAAGTTCCTTGGCGCCCATTGCCACGCCCACAAAACACCATTAATCGTAAATCTATAAAGTGCCAAGTTAATAAACAAATCTGTAGTTTGATGCAGAGGATTTCAGTGGTGAAGAGCAGCTGTGGTTTGAAAAACTTAAAAAAATGGGCGTGTCCCCTCCCTTAACAGGTTTAATGTACATATCTCTCAAAACACTTAAGCTAAAGGAACCAAACTCGGCCATATTTAAAGAAGCTCATATCAAACTTGCAGAATGGGCATGGCACTGCCAATTTTTAGGTAAAAACCCATATTTCGGGATCTGCTCGACCCATTTCAGTTTGGTAAGTTTGGTAGATAATATTTCTCTGATATTTACACATTACCATGCGAAAATGTGGGCTGTGTCGAGTATATGGACCCCAGTTCCAATTGCGAAAAGTCCTGGCCTACAATAGTAAAATACATATCTTTGAATTTTTTTTATTTTTTATTCAACATAGGTCCATTTTCGGCACCATGTTTGTAGTACGATTTATCTTTTGCTTCCAAATGAGCCTCAGTTTCAGTGATCACTTCTTCTTTCGACAAAAATGTCTTTGCAGCGAGCATTATTCTGAGATCTCAGAACAGGAATTAGCCGCTGGTGGCCAGAGCTGGCTGCGAAAGCAATTCGAAACCCAATTCATGGATTTTTGCCATCGCTTCCACTGACTTGTGACCCTTTTTTTCAAATGCGGCTGTTTTTCGGCGAATTCGTCCTACAAACGATCCAATTATTCCATGCGCATTTCAAAATATAGACGACATTACCTTGTTATCCGATTCATTGTGTGCAGTCCACTCGGATGATTGTCGATTGAATTTCGCAGTGAAATTGTTTGTTTCATGCCATGTTTCATGCATTGTCACATATTAACGCAAAACCTCGGGTTGATTATGCTTGAAAATCTCCAAACTCTGCTCCGAATCATGAACTCGTTGTATTTTTTGATCTAAAGTGAGCTTGCGCGGCACCCACTTTCCACGGAGCTTTCTCATACCCAAAGTTTACAAAGAGATTTGAAAGAAGGGGGCTTCAAAAATTTCTCTTAAATCCTTTACCTTATCTCTAATGTTATAAGACGAAGATTTTTGCGCACTTCTCTGTTGCATCTGCTATGGAAGGCACTCATGAGCTCATGCCACAGATGCGTCTCATAATATTTTTCTATCTTTATCATTTTATCGTGAAGACCGTAACGTAACATGATGCTCCATTATGCGAGATAACATCTGACGCGCTCTCGAATTCTATTAACCACTAAAAAATCAGATTGCTTCCAAAGCGATTCACTTGGCGCTCTTACGCTCTTATCGCTCTTGCACGCCGGGCGCTGGGCTGGCGTCACTAGAGTGAAGAAAATTCAATTTTTCTCGAATGCTGCATTGAAAACGTGTGCCGCGCTGCATGCAACGTGCATTGTTATCGCAGCTGTTGTATTTTTTTATTTGCGCTTTGCGGCGCGTTGGCCAAGTGGCAAGTGGCAAGAAAGCATCCACAACACACTGCACAATGAAGGCGAGTAAAATGAAAGCCAAAGCCATCAACGGACACTTAAGACAAACAAAGCCATTGCTAATCTGTAAAACTGCAATTACAGCGAAATGTCGCTGGAAGCGGGCGGCCCTGCGGACCGTTGTGGGGCCCGGCTGGGCTAACGATTCCATGTGCAGCTGCGTTGTGTTTTGTTGGTTTAGCTAAAGTGGCGTTTCGTGCAGAAAACAGCCATTGCTTAACTGCTTGCAATACTTGCCACAAAAACAAAAACAAAAACAATAAAAATAAAAGCTACAATTCGGTTTTAGAACAAGCAAATACTACGCACACACAGACACTACCAACAACAACACGTTGCAGCAGCAATGCTTCCAACCTCTTGTGTGTTGCTTTCCCTTCTTTAGAAGCAAATAATACTTTCTGTAACTGCGTTTTTGTGCTACATAAATACTGCTAAAACAACAAAGTGTTCGTGTTTATAGAGCAACGCTTTCGAAACAACAAAAAGAACAATACGCCTAGCTCATACACATACCGAAAGTGTTGGCTGCCTTAGCTATGTACTGGTCTTTTCATTCGACATTCGCTTTGTGGCTTTTCTATGCAACGCAACCGGAAGAAAGTAGGAATGAAAGAGTAACCAGTGAGATTAGAGAGAGCGGAGAAGAGAATTCGTAAAAATACTAACCTTTTTGTTTGTTTTGTTAGCAGGAAAAGTAGCCGTATTAGATTCAGTAAATATTTTTTTCCTGTCATAGGAATACATCTCAAAGTCAGGTGCCGTTATTAGCCTGCCTGGGGAAATTATTATGCAGTTTCTGGCAACAAAAGATTTATACATACACAGAGCAAGAACTTGATGAGGGAAACTGTGTATTGGAGAGCCAAAAAAACACATTTGAAAGGAATGAATTCCATCCAATAGCTAGTGTGACTTAAGCTACTAGCATACTTTGCCTCTCGGAGTAATTGATTGAAATTTAATACTTCTTTAAAAAAACATTTTTCGTGGTATTTCCATTTCAAAAAAGACACGCATTTGAGTGGCTTTAAGCAGCATTCAGGGAAAGGCTGTGAAGCCCCAGTAAACTCGATTTAACCGCGTCCCTCTGTCCATCCGTCTGGTTTCATGTCCAGAATGTCGTTAGGAAGATTGTCAAACATTTGTTTTTGTTTTTGGCAAGGGTGCGTTTGACTACCTAAGCTGGGATCGAGTGGTGCAATGGCTGGAGGAGCTTGGCTGTCTTAATATTACTTTTTGGCAGAGTTACTTTTCGGACAGAAGGGCCTGTCTAGTCGGTATGACTGGAAGTGTGTGGATTGGAATGGTTCGTAGCTGCCCACAGGGTTTCATCTGTGGTCCATGTATTTAGAACCTTATGATGGAGTCTCTGCTTGGGCAGCTCGAGCCACTCTGTAAGTATTGTGCTTGCACGGGCGACCTCTTCTTCAGGTCGAAGGTCGCTCGGAGTCTGAGTTAGAGCGGGTGGCACGACAACTCTTAGAGATTGTAAATAATTGGGGTTTAGGTGTGGGGGTGGACATATCGATGGAAAAAATGATGATAATGTTGCTTGAGGACAGATTGTCGTCGGTTCGTCCAACGATTGTACAGGTGAACGGGGTCAGCATCAGGTATGTGACGCAAGTCAAATATATATCGCAGCTTGTTTGTGGTCTGTGGGAAGCAACCATCACAGTCTTGGGGTCCTAAAAACTCCTCTCAATTCATCGTTGCATGTCGCACTGTCTCAACGGATGCTATGCTTGTTCGGATATGTACACCCTATCTTGATCTGATTATTATACAGCGTGATGTTGCATTCAGAATAAGAAGAAGAGGCTTGAGTGTGTCATTGCTGCAGAATTACTGAATTTGCGATGATGATTTGGAGAGGGAGAGATATCTAGTGAGCAGAAACCTTCTAGATGATAGGGTCAGGTGTACCTGGCAAAACCGCTGGGACAACCTAAAGGTCGGGCAACTCATGAGTACAATCGGGACGTTGGGTTGTTGAGGGTAACCCAGACTTCAGATTTTGTTTGAGACTTCAGGTTTTATCTGAGTCTAAGTTTTCTGCTTCTGGGACATGGGCCTCTGATTGCATTTTCATCAAAGGCACCTATCTGATAGATCGGATTGTTTTTGTGGGCACGCGGACTGGGTGCATGTAATTGCAGATTGCCCGATGTACGCGGACATTAGGGATCTGCGTAGTATGGGAATTAGCTGAATTGATGGACATTTAGGTGTATGCGGTGTAATCTCCACTAGTCGGAATGCCAATAGTTTGGACCGTTTGCGAGTGAAGGCGTATAACTCATATTTAGCGTTAGCTTCTTCTGTGAATGGTGTGGCGTCCAACCGCGGGTCACCCGTGGAGAGCAGTATGGAAGCTCAACTGGTAGTAGTTTCCACTAAGAGGTCTGACCGGAGACTTCATTCTGGTACCACGGGAAGCAGAAACCTTTGCAGTTTGCTCCAACCTGCTTATGCGGACTGGCCCGTCGAGGAGTATAGTGGTGGTTGTGATTAAAACCCAAATGCGGCAAGAACTCACACTTTGTCAGTTGAATGTAGAGTTGCAATGCAATCGGATATTGGACGCAAAGTACGGCAGAAGTTTTAGGAGGACCTCGAACCCTACCAAGATGGTTAGTGTGTCCATTCCACACCGCCAATTGGTACTGAAAATGCCTGTGCTTTTGAGCGCCGTGGGGTAAGGCTCTCTTCAGCAGGTACCCACGTCAAATACGCCGGACGTTGTCCATCCGTCTGTATTTTTACGAATTATTCCTTCAGTTTTTGAAATATCGGTCTGAACATTTTCACCTGTTCTTCACTCACCAAGAAGTTTTTTTTCCAAAATTTCATTAAAGTTTCCTCATTTCCTAAAACCATCCAATCTAAATTTTAGTAGTATTTTAAGGCTCTCCTTTAATCACAAAAATATGTTAAATACTGCTAATTTGAAAACTCTGTACAAAGCGTGAGAAATTGCAAAACTTCGCTCGCGTTAAAAGCAAAATAAAGAGTTTCATGATACTGCCACAATGAAGGCGTCATTGGCCAAGCTGAAAAGTATTTTGCATTTATTTTAATGCACACTTTTAGGCGTAAAAGCATGCGATTATATCACACTTCACACGTTGCATGCCACATACCACGTGCCACAAAGCTGCAGGTGTTATTCATCATTAGTCAAATATGCGCATATGTGTGTGTGTCTGCATGTGCGGATGCTCCTGCATGCAGGCCGTCGCTTCCGCATTGATGTAAATAGTTTTTTGCCGCCTAGAAGTATGCTACAAAGCATGCCCGTGACGCGTACTTGCTATTATTTCAACTTTTTGCACTTGTTGTGCCCGCTTCGTTTGTTGCCCATTCGAAGCCGGCAGATATACATACATACTATAAGTGCCCATGTGTGTACGCGCTTTTGTCGCTTTTCGTGTGGCAGCAATTTTTACGGTTTGCCGCCTACCTTTATTTTTCGCCAGCTTTTCCTGCCACATGCCACATGCCATATGCCGCATGTGCGCATATTTGGCAAGCGAATGCCTTTGTATGGCCGCACTGCATTGTAACTGTGCTGGCGTTAGTCTCCATTTTGTTTATTCACACACTTCCGCTGTGTCAGCCTGCTGTCCCCGCTTTTGGCTCTGACTGGGCTCTGCTCCTTTCGGGGCTTTATGGTAATCATTTCTATTTTTACGAAAAGTTAACTAATATGTGCACATCCCTTAGGGGCACAAGAGTAATATTTTTAATTTTCTATTTAGCATATTCATAGCTCATGGTTTGCCAGCAGACATGGGTGCTGGCGCACGAGTCCTTGGCTGGTTCAGTGTGTGTAAGTGTAAAAGTGCTTTCGGTGCAAATGAATTAATTACCGTTAGAGGCTGCTTTTACTCGGCAACTAACCGAAACTTTTTATACATTTTGTTGCGATTTTTGTACTTTTGGTTCGGGTCATTGCACGCAGAGAGTTAAATTGAAACAAAAACAAGAAAAATCTGTATCTTTGTATGGCAGCTATATTCTATAGCAGTTCGATCTCAACAATACCTTCAGGTATAATAGTGTAGGCTAGGGCCGAATTTTCCGAAAATATCTTGTGATATGAAAAGTTTTTCATGCATAAACATGATTTTAATCGGTCTGTTGGTATGGTAGCTATATGCCACCCCTCGAGACCTAGGTATAAAATAGTAATGAAAAAATTCGGCGATAGAACAAAGCCACCTGACTTAACCGCTGCCAAAATGGATCAGTTCGAAAACGCACTCTTCATCACACACGAAAAAAGAGCTAGTGATCCAGCGCATACTCTAAGATTTCCGTAAATCCCCCGGCTTACCCTCGATGAGATACAACTACCCCCTCAAGGCCAAAAAATCACCCGGCACAGACGGGGTCCCAGCAGAAATCCTGAAAAACAAGCTGCAGAACGACCGGCATGACTACTGGATCTGTACAATACTTGCCTCGAAACCGGAATATTCCCTGAACCCTGGAAAAAGCAACGGCTAGTGCTAATCAGTAAGGGAAAAAGAGATCCCAACTAGCCATCAGCATACCGTACCACTGGAAGTGCCAGACGAATCGTACTTAATTGGCTACGCGGACGACATTACAGCAGTAATTATAGCAAAAGACATAGAAGGAGCTCGAATAAAGCTTAATAAGCTGATACGGTCGCAAGAATAGCTCGACTCACACAACCTCAGGTCTGCTACAGAAAAAAAAGAGCTACTAGTACACATACCCTCTAAATTAGTATGCAAACGACTACGGATATTCTTAAGATTCAAAAAGCAGTAAACTACCTAGGCGCAAAACTGGACTCCAGACTAATATTCTGCGTATAAATCCAGCACGCCATAGGAAAGGTACTGAAAATCAACTCCCAACATAGCAAACTCATGATCCCAGCCAAGAAAAGAGGAAGCCACTGCAACAGAAGACGCTGGCGATGAAAAATTCCTTAGTCTTATTTATAACAAATAGAGCTCTACAAAATATATAGACCGTGCAGTCTTCGCAACAAAATACTCAATCACTTTGCATTTCCCTTTTCAACTTAATAATCCTTCCGATGCGACAAACGTTGCTACACTAACCACCTTAGTAAACAAGAAAGTTCATGGGTACATTTTGCTCGCAGACCGCCTACAGCCGTGTGTGGCGTGTGCTACATTTTTAACTAAAAAACAACAAAAACTAGTTACAATTATAATTATCGTTAGTAATTATGACTTTGTATTTCATGTTTATTTTCATCGAAACAGTGGAAACACATTATTACCAATAAATGCGCGGTAAGCTCCGGTTAGTAGCATATCTTTAGGAGCGTAAAGCGCAAAGTGCCGCCTTGGTATATGCTAACTCCGCATATCCGCATTTATCTAATTATCTGCAGGTCATTACCATGCATTCGCATATTTAATAGCAAAAGTTGGACGTTCTACGGCACATTACACAAGCAAAGCAAAAAGTATGAACACTTCGGAATGAAATAATGAATCATAGAATATTCACACATTTTTACGTCGCTTAAGGCGACGATAATGTGAAGAACGTTTCGCTTTTAGAAAGTGCCATAAATTTATAATTGGTTTTATATAGTTAAAATCGTAGTCGTTCATTATGCGCTTTCCCCAGAACTTCATTAATTTTTGCATATTTACAAGCTTTAACTATAAAGTATGAAATTCAAAGACATATATTTTACTTTCTATTTTTAGGACATTTATAGGCACTATCTGAGCCAGAGAACAACAACAACAACCACGAAAACAAAACTGCCAATTTTGCAAACCAACAACCAACCAAAAAGCTGGAATCAATGCATTTTAAGATACCCCAACATATTTGCTGTCCAAATCAGACTTGCAATCAACCGCCAAGCATAACAACTACACAAAAATGCAACTCAGCGTTAGGCTAAAATTCAACACACCGCATAGATAGAAAAAGCTTAAGCGTCACAACAACATTAGAATAGCCAAAAATAACGAACTAAAGTAGATAAACTCTCAAAATGCTTCAAGACAAGTGCGCGACACATGCGATTGAAGCGCGCTTGATTGCAGTGAAACGCAAAAATACTACGACAACACACGCACGGATTAACGAAAATATTAGCAAATGCCGAGCAATGGACAACAATGTAAAGAGAACACCCAGCCAGCCGTTCAGCAAAGCCGTTAAAGCCACTTGTCATTTAACGAACTTCAGCCAGCTTTCTCCGTATTCGATGCTGTCAGTAGTCGCGAGTGTGCTGGTGGCGAGTGTGTTGATGCCGCATTTTACTGGGGCCTCCACACTGGAGATCTATAAGAATGCGCGACTCGGCCATCGCATTGTACAGACCCGTTATGGGCGTCTACATGGTCTGATTTTGCCGTTGGACAATTTTCGCTTTCTGCGCTCGGTGGAGGTGTTTCTCGGCGTGCCATATGCGACGCCACCGACCAAACAGAACCGGTGAGTTGGCCACTAGTAAATAAAAATTTCGAATATTTGATAACTTTTAGCAAATCAAATTCTACATATATACTATATGTGTACTCGTGCTTTCCGGCATAGTTTTTTTATTATTTTTTGAGGATCACATCGTTTGCCCTTTCCCTCGTTGTTCGTAGTTAACACGACTTTAATTTTGAAGTAGTTGACTGCTAGTACTCATTCTTACAATAAAAATTTACTACTGAAAACTCAGGTTAGGTTAGGTGTAGTCATTTCACGTTCCGGTAATATAATGTTAGAGTTGCAACACGCACCGTGAACCCAAAAAAAGGCCTCATGGACTGTGTTCCCATCGGCGAATTGCTGCTAAATCGCAAAAAATTTATAAATTTCTGAAGCGGATGGTTACTGGTGACCAAAAGTAGGTTACTTATGATAAAGACAAGCCAAAATGGACGTGATCAAACTACAGTGAGAAGGTACAAACAGTGTCAAAACCAAGTTTGAAGTTCAGGAAGGGTTTGCTACAGTTTTTATTGGATTACAAAGAAACTATCTACAATGAGCTTCTCCCCTACGACCGAACTCTTAAATTGGATCTATACTGTCTACAATTGGACCCAGCTGAAATAAGCAGTTGCCCAGAAGTGGCCAGCTTTGGCCGATTGGAGCGGAATTGCGTTCATACAGTACGTTTAATCTTTTGCATACACCTCATAATTTGGATCTGACATCAAGGAATTACTACCTGTTCCTTTCTTTGGCGAATAATTTTGCTGGTGAAACAATCGCTTCAAGAGAAGCTTGAGATAATCGACTGTCTCTATTGTTTTGCTATTAAGGATGAGCGTTCTGTTAGGCTGTCATTGTGGAATTACCAACAATTTATAGAACAAAATGGAACATACTTCACCTAAATCAGATAATTCTAACTATACTAGATAAAAGCTTAAATTTTATGCAAATATTATGGATTTATTTTTGATTGATCCAAAATCGATGGATCTCATTTGGATAGATATTCGTCCTTTGTGTAACCCGTAAACTGCGAAAAGTGGATCCACAGATTCTTATAAATCGACGAAGCGTTCTGAGCTTACCACTTGTTTAGGTTCAAACAAGGTATTTTTATTCTCAGTCACACAAAAACATCAGAGAAGGAAGTGAAAAGATAATACCACTTCGTCTTCCTCCGTACAGCTTTGTCAAAGAGAATATTTAGCCGGATCGTGTGTCACACATGTTGGGTTGGTTGCTGAGCAATATGATATGGGACTCGCTTCCATTCAGATGAGATTGGGGATGAATTTAGAGCTCACATTCAGCGAGTGCACAACCTTAATAGCAGCCAAATCTACTCGAAAAACGCTACAGTGGCCTTATAGTCTAAAACCAGACTGAAACCAGAGTTGGCGGTGATCTCCCTGTAAAAACCTCCACCTCCTACTCTCCCTCTTAAATTCGATTCATCTGTGAAATTGAAGTAGTGGGAGATTCACTAAGTTTAATAGCAGTCTTCACCACCAAGCACCTAGTAACTATGCCTACAAAAGCAAAGTGTAGAATGACATTGAGTGTCCCTTTTAAGGTTGTCTTAAGTGCAGCACAGACACCGATGAGGATCGTTCTTTGAACACGCTCCAGCTAATTTGCTAATGCGGCTTTTTCGAGCGTCTTCCAACAGATAATGACCACATAAAACGTTATAGACTTAACCACGGTTTAATAGGGCCAGAACACCACTTTTGGTGAGAGGATCCATCTATTCCAACATATCTTCTTCTAGAACAACTGATGCTTTCCTCACTCTCTCCGCAATGTTTAGCTTCCATGAGAGCTTGCTTTCAAGAATAAGCCCTAACTACTTCACCCTGACCACCGGTTGCAGAATATATTCTCCCAACGAGACAAGAGTCATCTCAGGGATTTTGTATTTTCTAGTAAATAAAATTAGCTCATTTTTATTTGAATTTATGGCTAATTCATTTCCCACTTGGTAACCGCATTTATATAATAAGTCCAATAAAAAATTGTGAAATACTTTCATCATAAAATTGCGAAATATTTTAGAGTCAACGTTGCCATTGTTATTGAAACTCAGCACCAATTTTATCAGATCAGAAATATTTTAAAGCATCTTTTTCCGCGTTTTCAGCATCAATATGAGTATGTGTGAGTGTGAGCCAGTCAACAATCCATCAAATTTTACGAGCTCTTTGTTTTTTTTATTTTCTTGATATGTATCGTCTGCATTAATCTCCTGCGGCGCAATGGAATTTAATATAACTTTATGAAAACAACATTCTCTCACACCGCAAATGCGCTCCCAAAAGCGCACTCCCGCAAGCAGGAAGCGTCAACTCAGTGGGCTTCCCGTGTGGCATGCGTAAAATAACACGATAAAGCCTGCTTTCCGCGTCCATATTAACCGATTTTATGGCAGCTCATTTGCATGTTAAAGACGCATAAGGAAATTTCATACACATTCATTGAATTAGTATGCCGTTACCATTTTAAGCACTTTCGCGAAATCTTCATTATGCCACGGCGTTTAATGAGCGCGCTGCCATTTGATCACTGGCGAAATTTTGCCACACAGTCAGAGCGTTCGCAGCCACGACCCACAGAGAGGGCAGAGAAATCCGTTGCGAAATTAATGGCGCGCATTGCTGTTGTTGCAGTTTTTATGTTGCCACAGAATACCTTTAAAAGCATTGCGCTAGCTCTGCGTAGAAGTGGTCAACTTTCTGCGATTTTCTACGAATAGTTGCGGCGACCGCATTTAATTTGCTTTATAACGCAAGCATAATGACAACAATAACAGCAAAATGTTGCATGCAGACGTGCGCGCTCGAGAGGGTGGGCCAATGCAGCAACTGAGTGGCGTGAAGCGTGTTTGAATGCACAATATAAGCCGCGCTTGCTGTCATTGTTGCTTTGTGTTTGTTACAATTGTGCAATAACATTTGAGTGATAATTTCATAATGAAAGGCATTAAAATAAACTGTGGCCACACCCAAAGCGCGAAGAGTTGGTTTGCGAATCTTTGATAAGTGCGGATGCACAAGAAAATGGCGCATCTTACAGAGGCACAAAAGAAACAAAGAGCTGGGTGTTTTTGCGAAATGCTGCTTATGGGATGGCTGTAAGTATCTAAAAAAGAAGGAAAAAAGGTACTAATACCCTTCACATCTGAATTTTTCATGGCAAAAAAGGGTGTAAATGAACCATCTTTTTATTTTAAGCGATCAGTTTGTATGACAGCTACTTGCATTAGTGTGCGATCTAAAACATTTCTTCAAATATTGTAGCTGTGTCTGAGAAAATAGTCCAAACCAAATTTAGTGAAGCTATCTCATCAAATGAAATCGTTTTTGATACAAGCATTTGATTTCGATCGTTTAGTTTATTTGGCAGCCATATGCTATAGTGGTGCGATCTGAACAATATTTTGGAAGATTGTACCATTGCCTTAAAAAATAATATGCCTAAAATTTCGTGAAGATATCTTTTCAAATGAAAGATTTTTCCTTACAAGAACTTAAGTTTATTGACGCAGTTTGTATGGCAGCTATATGTATATAGTGAACCGATCGGAACAATTCCTTGAAATATTGTACCGTTGCCTCGAAAAACAATATGCCTACAATTTCGTGAAGTTATCTTGTCAAATAAAAGACTTTCCATACAAGAGCTCACCTTTATTGAGGCAGTTTGTATGGCAGCTATATGCTATAGTGGTCTGATATCGTTGGTTTCACAAAACAAGCAGCTTCTTGGGTAGAAAAGCACGTGCGCAAAATTTCAGTTCGATGTCTTAAAAACTGTGGGGCTGGGCACGTATATACAAACGATCAGACAGACATAGCTAATACTGCTCAGCTCAGCACGCTAATCATATATATACATATATACCCTAGTCAGGATATAAAAATGGACACTTATGTATATAAGAGTCTATTTGTCTATTATTCGCTCACTTGCCACAGAGTAATACTGAGGTGGGTTGAAAGAGAAAACCCCGCAGTTAAGCAAGAATAGAACAAAAGACTACCAAATGACATTGCAATTTGTGGAAATGACAAAAGTTTTGCAAACTACCAAATTCGCAGCGAATTTTATGCGAAAACAATCGTTAGTGGACGGGCAGGCCACTATGCCACACCAAGTCACAAGCAGACCATCAATACTTGCACCCTCTGCATCGTCTCTTTTCCTTTTTATATTTCCCGCTGGTAATAAAAATAACGGCGAATTGGCCTTCCATCCGCCTGCTGCCGCAATCAAAACAAATTAAATTAATTGAAGCGCTTTGACAGCTTGTTTGCCTAAAAGTTTGCCACAATTTTTACTCGCTTTTACGTGCAAGAACCGACTTCTATGTCAATAAGCAAGCACAATTAACTTCCAGCTCACCCAGCGCCCTGTAAGCGACTTACTGCTGGCTTAGCAATGTTTTCGCTTCATTTCAGCTTTCGACGCTCCGCACTTTTATTGCAGTTGTGAAACAGAAACAGCTGTTGTTATGCCGTTATTTGCTGTGCTGTTAAATTATGAACACAGTGAACAGTGAGAAAACGCGCCAAGAGTTCGCCATAAACAAATACAGACACACAAGGGAACATGAGAAAAAACTGCAGAGCGGAAATTGAAGAAGCACCTAGCGCGAAGGACAAAAAGCGTAGTGACAACGTGCTATGTATGTATGTAATGCAGAAGCTTAGCCCACGGTAAGCAAATGTGATTGCAACAACAGAAGTAATACGAGTTGAGTTATAATCCAAAGCATACAATAAGGCGCACACACACCAATGAACTGGATGGAGTGAGAGCAAGAGCGCATGAGACACAATAAAAATTTAAAAAGCTGCTGTAACATCATCACATGCAATTGCGCTGAAACTTTTTTCTCATTTCTCATGTTGTAAGCAGATCAACGGCCAGTGGTTGTCATGGTGACCGCGTGGCACGCCTCAGGCAAACGCCCCAACACATAATGCGCAAAGTGGATGATGATGATGGCATTACGTCAGAATATAAAATGTGTATTGGCGGCTGAGTGGCTTGCCTGAATAATAGAAGACTGATTTCCACTTCATCGGATCAGCGCACGCCAACGGTGGGCTCAAGTAGCCCCTTTGGAGGAGCTTAACCGCCAGTGCTTGTGCGAATTTGATAGAGCAGAGGTGGTGGAGGCAAAAGCACTAGTGCGGTGTGCGCACCGAGGAATTTGAGTGAAATTACCAGCTGGTTTGTTGTTAGGATGGAAGCCCCAATTCAATTTGTTTGTATGCACGTGTGTATGGTCTCGCATTACTTAAAACTCTCAACTGAAATTACTTGAGGGCACCGATAATTCAGCCGGTTCGCTCCAGTTTGACCCTAAGGCGATTAAAAACCCTGAAAGTTGTTAATAATATGCTTAATAATTGAAAAGAAATAATTTCGGTGTAGACGACAAAGTTTGAAAACCAACACAAAAGTTGTGTAGATAACAGAATTTATTCATCCTTACAAGCGAACATCAAAACTGAAAGTCTTTAACTTATACAAGTGAATTCCTAAGCACATATTGTTATAAATATATATATGAAAGACCAACTTTGAACTCAAGCAAGAAAATATCAGTATCAGATTCCAAGTGTAGCCAAGTGCTTCTCCACCAGGTCTTTCTAACGGTATACAGGTCCTCCTCTTCCTCTGCTTCCCCCGTGGGTACTGTGCCGAATACTTTCAGAGCTGGAGCGTTTTCATCCATCGGACGACATGACCTATTCGCAAGACTTATTCTGAGTTGGATTTCAACATGGTACCTTCTCTGTTTTGTTCTGCAGCTCGCATAATTTTCTCCAAGAATAGATTGAAGAAGTCACATGAAAGTGAATCGCCTTGTCTGAAATCTCGTTTGGTATCGAACGGCTCGGAGAAGTCCTTCACGATCTTGACGGAGCTTTTAATGTTGCTCAAGCTGACGTTGAACAGCCGTATTTGTTTTGTGGTAATACCAAATTTAGACATAACGACATACATAAAGGCAGCTCCTTTTCGCGCTGTCAAAAGCAGCAATGAAAATGACGAAGAGGTGGTGTGTATCGATCATATTTTCAAGGGTCTTTTCCGAGATTTGGCGCATGGGTTTTATCTGATCAGTTGTTGATTTTCCAGGCCTAAAGCCACACTGATAGGGTTCAATCGGTTTGTTGACGGTGGGCTTTAATCTTTCACACAGTACAATCGATAGAACATTATTTGCGATGTTGAGGAGGCTTACCCCAGGTAGTTGGCGCAGATTGTGGGGTTTCCCGTTTTGTGGATTGGGCAGAGCACACTTAAATTGCAATCGTCAGGCATGCTTTCGTCCGACCATATTCTACAAAGAAGCTGATGCCTGCTCCTTATCAGTTCTTCGCCGCCGTGTTTGAATGCATCGGCTTCCGTTATATGACGAGTAGGACGAATAATTTTCTGATTTCTGAGAAATTTGGTTTATTTGCCTTAAGTGGTTCGAAATCTTATTATAGTTACAATTAATAGATTTTTTAGGCGTGGCAATGGTTCGATTTCGCCCATCTGCCATACCAATCCCCTTTGGATGCCTAGGAACACGTGTATTAAAATAATTCAAAAGAATATCTCAATTTTTATTGAAGTTACCATTTTCATCAACGGTCAGAGGGACGAACAGGCAGACAGTCACTCGATATTCAACTTGTCTCCTCTTCCTGATCTTTTACGAATACCATTTATAACCACATAGCTCTTAAATTTGAGGCCACTGACTCCAAATTTCGGCAGTAAATTTTAATAATTTCGACTAGTTATTGGACCATATGCCTTTTCACAATGAAATGATAAAGCTTAGTAAAGAGAAATGTCCATAAAGCGAGAAAAAATATGGCGTCGTTTACTGTCCTTATCGGTCTACTTTTATAGCGTCTCCATTGAAAAACCCGTTAAAACCATATATCTATCTTCATAAGTTTTGGGTGATACATAACAACCGTAAGTTTTTGATATTGCTTTGGAATGTTAGTTATTTTTGCGGTTTGGAAAGTATGCTTCCCCAATCTTCAGCACTAATCTAGAGCCAAGCAAATAACACTGGATCAGCTGCCAGGAAGCCTATAGATAAAAATGAGACTGAGAAAAAGTCAATAGAGAAAAACTCTTCATCCGACTTTGAGCTTAACAACTCCTATTTGTGATGAAGTATTTTCGATTGGATGGCTTCTAGAAAGCGAGAGTAAAAGTAAGACGTCCAGTCATCGAAAGAGAGTATGTAGTAGATAAGGCCTACAAACTTTCCAATCTGCTGCAGGCAATTTTCTGTTGCTTTAAACGTTTCTGACAGCTCTCAATACGGTACCTTCTACTAGGAAGATCTACAGAGGTCAACACATTTTGGGACAGGAATAAAAACATCTTTAAACTCGCGTTGCTCCGACCCAACTCCACCCTTAATTAGGTGCGGCAAGAATGCGACAAACGCCTTTATGCTTTAATGGCTTCAGAGTAATGGAAAACTTTTCAATGTTATTGAATAATGTGCAATGAAATACAACTGCAATAACAAAAACGCAAAAAGAAGCACCATCCACTCGTCGTTCAACTATGCAAATCAAGCGGTAAATTGCTTAATAAAATTTGATGGCGAAACTTTCGGCCAACAGATGTAAAATACAATAATAAAAGTAATAAAAGTGACAAAAATTAAAAATGAAAATAAAAACGAAGAACTAAAAAACAAAATAACCAAAACTGGAAGTAAAAATAAGGAAAAATACGCGAAGGCCTCTTCGGTTTATGTAAAACAAAGTGTTGGAAATTGAAGGGCTCATTTCTCAGCTAATGAATTCAATTGATTTCCACTCCATCATTGGCAGATTAGTACTGCAACTAGGCAGGTGTGCATGTGTGTGCGCGAAAGAAAAGGTTCTGCTACTTAACACCAAATCCGGTGATCAATCGCCGTAATCTATTTTCCTTTCAGCCTCAAAACATGTTTTCCAATTCTAATGCGCTTTCTATGCCTTTTCTCTTTCGTTGTTGCACAGGTTTAGTCCGACACGTGCGCCCGCACCATGGGACGGCATACGCATTTCGGACAAATACAGTCCGGTTTGTCCGCAACGCTTGCCGAATATACAAAACGAGACGGCGGCGTTGGAGAAAATGCCCAAAGGACGACTGGAGTATCTGAAAAGGTTGCTGCCGTATTTGGAAAATCAATCAGAAGACTGCCTCTACTTGAATATATTCTCGCCAAATAATGGTAAGTCACCGGCAGTGCGACGTGGCAAGCTACATACCCCTGAGCTAAGTGGCTGTGCGATTGTTGGACGGTTGTTGGCTGGAAAACGTTAGCTGCAAAACTTTTCTCTGTACAGAAAAAAAAGAAATACAACTTTTTATAATGTATTGCGTCAAACAAATATCTTGAGGTAATGGACTTTACGGCTCATTCAATTCGAAGGGATTATTTCGATTGTTGTCCCCTGATTGATGAAAATTAAATTAATTACGGCCGCGCTGGTGTGGCATATACGAATATAGATTGGTGGGAGTAAAGCCGCCGGATTAATGTGTGATGCCAGAAATGTGCGTGGGTATTCCTTTGATATTTTACTTTTTGCTAATTCCGCAGCCCCGTTTAGTTGCAGGTGAAACTGAATTAGTTGGGGCTTTTGATATTCAATAAAAGTGTGCAAACAAAATCGCAAGAAAGTAGGAACATTTTCAAAACTGTAGGACCCAGCCATACAATAAAAGACTTATGACCCAATAAATGGCAGCTTCAATGTAAGGACTGTCCCGTAAAAAATTGACCCTTCGTTTTTCATTAATAACAAGAAAAGCAAAGAATTTTTTCAAAGTCTTGTTTTATTTCTTATTAATGAGTACTATAGAGATTACAAATTATAAATAACATTTAACAAATTTTTATTTTCTGTAAAAATGTCTTACTTTTTTTTAAGGCCCATCATTATGTTTTGTACAGTGTTTTCATCCATAGTACCGTACGACCTTCGCCACTTATTTCTAAAATCTTGTAAATTTTTTGCAGTACCTTTACTCTTCCGGAGATTCGATTTCATTAGAGCTCAATATCTCTCAATAGGTCGAAGCTCTGGGCAATTAGGTGGATTCGCTTTTCTTGGAACAGTATTGACATTATTGCTTTCATACCACTCCATGGTAGCTGTAGAATAGTGAGAGGTTGCTTAATCAGGCCAGAACATTACAGTACCCTCATGTTCGCGAATAAATGGCAAAAGACGTTTTTGAAGGCACTCGCTAATATAAATTTTTTAATTGATTGTGGCCTGGGTTACAAAAAAACTGCTTCTCAAATCGCAAGTACATATCGCTTGCCAAACCATATACTGCTTGGGAAATTTGGTAATTTTCTTTTCCTTAAATTTTCTCTGTACTTGCCCCTTCTTCATACAGGTATAATATTCTTGCCCCGGTAACTGTTTGAAATCTGCCTTAACGTAGGTTTCGTCGTCCATCACGCAACAGTCAAATTTTGTTTCGTATCCTTCATACAAATTTCGAGCTCGTTTTTGAGCAACCAATTGCTTTTCATCGGAACGACCTGGCACTCTTTGAACTCTATATGCCTTTGTACAGTACTTTTAGAGGTACCTGCTTTAACAGCAACATCTCATACTGAAGTGTTGGGATTCTGCTTAAAAACTTCCTTCACTCTTTTTGCCAAATTTCCTTCTGCACCTGCTTTTCTACCTGAACCTTTTTTTCGTATAGTAGGTACACCCTTTTTGTAATTCGAAACAACCTTTTTAACAGTACTTTCCGATGCTCCAGTTTTTTTAGCTATAACTGAATATTTTAATTCTGGATTTTCCAGGTAAATGGACAAAACCAATTCGCGCACTTTTTCTTGATTGCTAGACATCTTAATAGTTTGAAGTGTTGACACCAAATGTTATATATTTTGTTAATCGTCAGATTATAGAGAAAAAATCAAGTCCCCATTGAGACTAATGCCATAAACAGTTACGTCATAATCTTAAGGAATAAAAGGGTCAATTTTTTACGGGACAGCCCTTATATATTCTACAATCGGATAATGTAGCTTTCGCCAAAACACTTTTCTTTATGGACTTAGCTAATCTTAGCAAATCTTTAGTTATACTCGTACCTAGATGATGATGCAATGAAATTCTTTATACTGTGTATACTATATACTGTGAAAGTACATTCGATACCATTATGTATTGAACTCGATTTCTTTTGCATGGCCACCACGAACATGCTTGGAGAAGTCCAGACGTTAAGCCCAAATTTCGAGGGTTTTCAAGCATAAATCGGCCGATACCGCTGCAATTTCACGTTCGATATTAGTCAGAAGTTCATCAATCGTCGCTGGCTTGTTGGCATAGACCATAGACTTGACGTAGCCCCACAGGAAATAGTCAAATCCCACCACCGAGGCGGCCAATTGACTGGGCCATTTCGTGAGATAAAACGTTCAAAAAACTTGGTTTTCAATAATCGTCCTGTTGGAACCACATATTATCTAAATCCATATCATCTAATTCTGATCAAAACTATTCGGTTATCATTGAGCGGTAGCGATTCTCATTCGCAGTAACGTGCCAGAAGAAGTACGACCCAATGACGCCGCCGACCCATAATTTTTCGGGATGCAATAGTGACGCATGGGGAACGTGTGAGTTGCTGCCTGACCAGAAACGCATCTTTTGCTTATTGACAAAGCCATTCAGCCAGAAATGAGCCTCATCGCTGAAGATGATTTTTTTGATGACAATCCGGATCGTTTTCAAGTTGTTACTCAGCCCAATTCACGAACATACGACAACTCTGGTGGTCAAGTGGCTTCAGTTCCTGCGTCAATTTGATCTTGTAAGGATGTAGGCCAAGATCTTTTCGCAAAATTCGCCATAACGACATCACAGAGATGGCCAACACTTGAGAACGACGTGTGAGAGACTGATTCGGGTCTTCCTCAATTGAGCTGGCGGCAGCAATATTCTCGAGACGACGGGCACTTCTTTGTCCCACCGGCTCGAGAACATTTTGTTCTGTGTCTGTGAATTCGAATTTTACCACTAGACGCTATATTGTTGATCCGACAGGACAAGTATGACGACCATAAATTGGCCGTAGCGCTCTTGAAGTTGAGGCCACTAACTCAGAATTTTAATAGTAAATTTGTATAACTTCGACTCGTTGTCGCATCGTGAATCTGTACATGATGAAATGGCTAACCGTACTGAAGAGATATATCAAGAGAGGGGGAAAAACTATATCCTTGTTTGATGTCCCCATCAACCTACTTTTGTAGCGTCCTTAAACTTCTTATAAAGAGTTAAGATTTGTTAGTTCGACATGAATAGGCATCCGAAACTATTTGCTAGATTTGAAAAATTCTTTCACTATTGGAAATACCGCTTACTGAAACGCCAATAATGTTACCCAAAGTGTAAAGAATGACCTGAAGACTTTCATATATCGCATGCGCTGCGAATACTATCGACTATAGCACAAAACGATGTACTACAAATTTGCAGAATATATGTGACCTGGTCTACGAAAAGGGGTCTTAGGTGTCAAAAAAAAGGAGAACAATTAATGAGATAACGAGAAATTGACGATTATTATTAACAGTTTATCCCAGAAAACTAGTTTTCACACGTTAGCCCCCTTTTCGTAGACCAGGTCACATATAATTATCTACAAAATCTGTCCGGACGGCATACGTCTAACTGTTATAGTTACGTCACAATAGATGTGCTCTTATTTAATCCAAACTAATAATTACAATTCCATCACATAAAAAGCTTCTTATTTTTACCTTACTATTAATTCTTATTAAAATTAGTCACGTCACATACAAGACTGATCAATATCCTTAGATAATTTTGTGTATTATTCGATTCCCACATTCGTATTTAAAAAACATTTTCATATTATACGCACACTTTGAATAAATGGCGTAACAATAATGGATTTTTATTATTTTTGTTTTTGAAATGAAGTAACATTGACCTTTACAAATCGTAGAGGCATAGAATGTGTGGAGTGCATGGAAACCATTTGTTCATATTTTTTGTATTTTTTCGCAAAAAAAATCGCAAAAAACGCCAGTAATTTGTACGTTTAACAAAAATCTTAATTCGTGATTTATGGACTGGAATTTTATTTTTCTGCATGTCCTTAGTACGCAACACTTCCTCATAAAAAGTGGTACCAACGCCTCTTCTGTCAACACAACCACAATTGACGCGCTCAATACTTTCTATCGGTATTTGCTTTCACCCAATTAAATACAAAATAATTAAAGTATAATAGCGCACAAACGTGGGATTAATTATATTAAAACCATGATGTATTCATATCAGATAAAATTTATAGTTTTTTAATTTATTTGAATGGATACATCGAAAAAATAGTAAAAAAACAAGTAAGGAAGGGCTAAGTTCGGGTGGCCCCGAACATTTTATACTCTCGCATGATAAAGTGATAATCGAGATTTCATTATACGTCATTTACATATTTTTCAAATACCGTATTTTTGTAAAGTTTTATTCCGCTATCATCATTGGTTCCTAATGTATGTACTCGTATTATACAGAAAAGGCATCAGATGGAATTCAAAATATTGTTATATTGGAAGAAGGCGTGGTTGTTAACCGATTCACCTATATTTTGTACATGTCATCAGGGTGTTAAGAAAATATTATATACCGAATTTCATTGAAATCGGTCGAGTAGTACCTGAGATATGGTTTTTGGTCCATAAGTGGGCGAGGCCACGCCCATTTTCAATTTTTAAAAAACGCCTGGGTGCAGCTTCCTTCTGCAATTTCTTCCGTAAAATTTTGTGTTTCTGACTTTTTTTGTTAGTCCGTTAACGCACTTTTAGTGATTTTCAACATAACCTTTGTATGGGAGGTGGGCGTGGTTATTATCAGATTTCTTCCAGTTTTGAACTGTATATGGAAATGCCTGAAGAAAACGACTTTGTAGACTTTGGTTGACATAGCTATAGTAGTTTCCGAGATATGTACAAAAAACTTAGTAGGGGGCGGGGCCACGCCCACTTTTCCAAAACAATTAAATCTAAATATGCCCCTCCCTAATGCGATCCTTTGTGCCAAATTTCACTTTAATATCTTTATTTATGGCTTAGTTATGACACTTTATAGGTTTTCGGTTTCCGCCATTTTGTGGGCGTGGCAGTGGGCCGATTTTGCCCATCTTCGAATTTAACCTTCTTATGGAGCCAAGAAATACGTGTACCAAGTTTCATCAAGATATCTCAATTTTTACTCAAGTTACAGCTTGCACGGACGGACGGACAGACGGACGAACAGACATCCGGATTTCAACTCTACTCGTAACCCTGATCACTTTGGTATATATAACCCTATATCTGACTCTTTTAGTTTTAGGACTTACAAACAACCGTTATGTGAACAAAACTATAATACTCTCCTTAGCAACTTTGTTGCGAGAGTATAAAAACAAATGAAAGCAATTAGAAACAAAGAGATCCCCTTATGCAAGCCGTTCGTTGTGATTTTGATCGTTCAGTTTAAATAGCAGCTATATGAGATTCGATAGGTTAGGTTATACTGGCCCGCTGTCACGCCATACAAATACCTACTGGTACTTGCTAAAGCCAGATGGAAGTTCAGTTTAATCTTAACTGAAGTATGCGTCATACAGGACATCAATTATTTTTCTCGTTAATACTATTGATACTTCATCTATTCCCTTGAAATGCGAAACTCCTCAATATTCCTAGACATTCCATCTCCTAATAAGTCGGTCAGCTCTTTCACAAATTTCATTGAATATCGTTTTTCGTGACTTGCGTACTTCGTGTACTGGTTCGATAGTCAGACGGATGCCATTTTTAGCAATATCTTCAACTATTTCGACTATTGAGACTTGCTGCCTGCTTAAAAACGTGTTGGTACACTTTCCAAACATAAACTTATGTTGTGTTGCGTCAAGTTGCATAATTGTAAGCGTAAGTGTATCGTCTAAGCACAACTACGCTTGCGCTTTTCTTCAGCGCATTGTCTAGCATTTCGTTCTCTAATTGTTCACATTTATGTATATCCTAACATCATATTTGTTACGTACGTCGCAAATATTTTTGGTAACATATGCTTACATTCGTGCCAATGCCACATGACGTTGCAAGAGTGCTGTGTGGTTTGAGGTCCGTGCGTGGATGGCATTTATTAGTCAGCACGCAACAACTTAATCGACTTACAGCGTTAGCTTCATTTAAGGGCATACATAAACAACCGCAAAAGTTGGTGTTGCCACAATGTGTTGCATGCAAATAACCAGCGCCGTTTCAAGTCACAGTTATTTGCTTTCTCAGCAACATTTACCGGTTTCGGTGCTCAAATACTTCGTACTTGCCACATGCAAATTTGTACGCTAAAGTGCACTTTGCCATCTTTCTCGGAGTGTGTTGCAATGAACGTTGTCTAAGTACTCTCACATTGTGGGCACCTTTTGTGATATCGCACACTCGTTCTCTGAACGTACTCCTGGTTTGGTATGCAGTTTCAGTACATCTTCAAACCTCATGAATCACATTTACGCACTAACTTTTATTAACGTGTTTACGGTGTTTTACTTTCTTCAAACGGAAAGATATTTTCATGTTTAGTTTTATGCAGTTAGTACCATCAGGTCATATTGGCTCAGGAGTTCTGGGCATCACAACGTCTCTCAAAGTCCAAGTGCGATTATTCGTAGTTTCACGAATTCCAGCCTATTTACCTAACCTAATATTCTGGTGGAATCAAACAAACCCTTTATTGAATTGCGTTAAGTCCAATTCACATCCATAAGTCCGTCAGACATTTAGTTGCTGTTATGCCTTCTGGTTTACCGAAGCTATTACTGCCGAGATGTTTCAACCTCAATATTGTAAAGGCTGGACAGTGGAGAAGAAAGTGCATGGCTATTGCCACCTCACCTTCTTCCATACAACTTTGATAACTTGGGTATTACAAAATTTTTAGCTTACCACATGAATGCCTATTGGACAACTTTCGGTAATTCTACTACGATTGGGGCAAGTTGAGCTTTGCTAAACGTAAATAGCTCAGTGTATCTCCTAAGTTCTACTCTAGGACAGAAGAAAATTGCAATCATACAGAAAAGAACTCCTTCCCACTCCCGTGCGTGAGTGAGGTAAGGATAAGAGATTCCAGCGATTCGGTTCTGACCAGGCCACAATTTTCACTTTAAGCGCTTATCTACTGATATTGAACTATACCAGCCTTTTCTAAAAACATTATAGCAATCTGCTTCCTCCTTTCTCATTCATCTGCAAGCTTGTTGCTGTTATATTTTGCGCATTTGCAGCCGTTTGTTTGAACTATTTTTGTTCATTTCAACTCCTAATAAATAATTAATTAACGAGAGATGTGATGTTAGATTTATTTGTTCTTTTTGTTGTATAATCCAACAGTATGTTTGGTTCATCCATTATTTGTCAGATTACACTGCATACAGGGGGAAGGGGTTACCGGTATTACTCTTAAACACATTCAAAGCTCTTTGAAAGCCGAAGTTTATCGGGGATTCTGAAGCTCACCTAACTCAAACGCAAACGAATGTAAAATAAAACTCAACTAAGCATTAAAACAACAAAATTAAAAACAAAAGTGAGATCTAAAGAAATGAGTCCACAGCATAGGAAGTAGAAAGAGAGTAAATACCTTGAAATGAGCGTGAAAAAAAGGCGCTTAAGCATTAAATGCTTAGACTACGTAGACAACGCGTTGAACAGCGGCGGATGGACGGGCCACATCCGGCGGGCAAAGCAACAGAAATTAAGCGCATAAATACACCAACAAACACATTCTGTGGCTTGGTCGCCACACGAGGCTTTATCTTGCTCCGTTGCTCCGCATTTCTCCGGCTGTTTATTTTTCCACTTTCAAATTCATGCTGCTACGTGGCACGAATAAAACAATGGCAACAACGGGCACGTAAATAGATTGTGCGGAGGTTGTTAAGCGCCTCGAAGCGGCAATAAGAACAAGCAACTTCATCGCAAGCGGAAACATTAAATGGCGCTTAAAGCGTTTAACTGTATTTGCTCTTGAATTTTTATTTTCTAATTTTACAGCAAGTAAAAAATGTAAAATATTTTTCTCTAATTCCACATTTTACCTGTAGCTAACTGAGGCGCACATTGCCAGCAACACCGTTATCCACGCGCCAGCTAACGGCACACTACCGACAGCTTAGAGCTACACGCACCCACATATACTTTTATATACCAATATATGTATATATGATACATATTTTAGTTGCTCTAGTATTTTTCCCACTTTTCTAAAATTCTCACATTTCTCTTTCGAATTGGCACACAACATTGGATGGGGGTACTGCAGCGGGCGCCAACGAAAAGAAATTGCCCGTAATTGTGTTCATACACGGCGAATCGTTCGAGTGGAGCAGCGGAAATCCTTACGACGGCAGCGTGTTGGCGAGCTACGGCGAAGTGGTCGTTGTAACGCTTAATTACCGCTTAGGAATTCTCGGTGAGTACATGAGCACAAGGAAGCGCTTCAACTTAACTACTAGCAGCACTAAAAGCGGGCATGCACTGACGCTTCCGAGTTGCGCGCTCGAAACAAAAGCTCCAATAACGGTGTGTGCGAGTGTGGCAGCAGACTAAAATAATCTTCCTTAGCTGGCGGAAAATATATGGAGCTAATAAAGTGCCGGCGTGTTAAGTTAAATTGCCACAAAAGCAGCAACGCAACAACACAACAACGCAGCAAGGACAAAAAGAACTTCAGCGCAATAACTATAATTTATGTTGATTTTTGTTGTTACTTTTTATGCTTCATCGTACAAAATTCATTACACATCTTTTCTGCAATGTTTCTCTTCTCTTTGTTTTTGCCAACACGCCGCAGGCTTCCTGAATGCCAACCCGAATCCGCAGGCACACGCGCGTGTTGCTAATTACGGGCTCATGGATCAAATGGCCGCGCTGCATTGGATACAGCAGAACATACAGAAATTCGGTGGTGACCCGAATGCGGTCACCTTGGCGGGGCATGGCACTGGCGCCGCATGTATCAACTTCCTCATGACCTCGCCGACCATGGTGCGTGGGCTCTTCCATCGCGCCATACTCATGTCCGGTTCGGCGTACTCGTCGTGGGCGCTGGTTGAGGATCCCGTGTCATTTGCCATCAGGTTGGCCAAGGAGGTGAACTGTTCGATACCGGAGGATTTGAATAAGCATCACGAGCAGATAGTCGATTGCTTGCGCGAAGTGCCGTTGGAGGATTTGTATGCGGCGGACATACAGGCGCCGAGCTTTCTGACATCCTTTGGACCGTCGGTAAGTTACGTAAGCAGCTGAAAACAGTTAAGTAGTGCAATAATAAGTGATATGATATTTCCGGCAGCTTTGAAAAAATGAAGTTGAACGGTTGCAACCAGCATCTTAAATGCCTTTTCACACTCAGTTTTGATTTCGACTTTTATTCCACCATTTCTACTCTTTGAATAAAAAAATATAAACTTTAAAAACTTCATATTTATGGTAACACGCAAAAGTTGATGTCGGTTCATTCATAAGGGTTTGAAATATTTTTCGGTACAATATTCACAATTTAAAATTTCAAAAATTTTTCGGATTTCAAAATTTCATTTTTAGAGCCCAGAAATTTTAAGTTATTGAATATTTATAAAAAATGTTTTCACAATTTTTTTTTTCAAATTTTTTATTTCTATTTTTTTTCAAAACTTGTTTTAAGAAAAAAAAATTATAGAAATACACAAAATATTTAATTCTTCATTAAACTTAATTTTTATTTGGAAAACGTGGATTTTAGTTTTTTTAAATATTTTTTAATAAAATATTCACAATTTGGAATTTCAAAATTTTATTTCCAGAACTCAAAAATCCTAAGTTAATACCTAATTTAAAAAATCGTTTAGAGTTTATAGATTTTTGGAGAGGCTTTCTTAGAGGTGTCTAGGAACCTATTTTTCAGAGTACCAAACGAAAAAAAAAATTTTTTTTTTGATCCACCCTAATATGCATTGATGTTTGACGATGAATATCTCGTAAACGCTTAACTTAATCGAAATATCATAGCAGACCATTTTTATAGAGCAGTGAATTTCCTACAAAACTATGTGTTTCATCATTCATAATAATTTTTTTTCATTGAGTTATAAAATTAATAAGAAATAAAGAATTTTTCCAAAAATAGTAAAATTTCAACCGTTAATATCTTTTAAACAGTTGGGTTTACGAAAAAATCATAAGAGACCATATTTTAGAGCATTCAATTTCCTATAAAGCCTAATTAACAAGATATTTTTTCAAGTAGTTGGAAGCGAGATATAAATTTTTCTATCTGATAATAAGAAAAAATAGAAAACCGTTAGCCGGAGGACCTTCCCGTTACAATTAAAAACTCATATTTGGAGAGGCTTTCTTAGAGGTGTCTAGGAACCTAATTTTGCGAGTACCAATTGAAAAAAAAAATTTTTTTGAATCACCCTAATATACATACATACATATATTTTTTTCTTTCCAAAAAAACTTCATAAATAATATTTATTTTTTTCATAAACTTCATTTTTAGTTGGAAAAAGTTAATTATGTAAGTTTTTTTTTAATATTTCTCAATGAAATATTCACAATTTGTAATTTAAAATTTTTTTGAATTTCGAAATTTTATTTTCAGGGCTGAGAAATAGCTAATTTATAATTATAAAGAATTTTTTTTTAGTTTTTTTTAAATTTGTGTTTTTGAAAAAAAAAAATTTCTCTTTCAAAAAAACAAATCCATAATAATATTTAGTTCTTCATAAACTTAATTTTTAGTTGGAAAAAGTGGATTTTAGTATATTGTAGTATTGGGTTTTAAACATTTTTCTAGAAAATATTTACAATTTGAATTTCAAAATTTTTCAAGAAAATTTGAAAATTTCGGAATTGAAAACCAAAAAAATATATTATAATTATTAAAAAAAATCGAAATATTTTACACGAAATATTTAAAAGATAGGATTTCGGAATTGAAAACCAAAAAAAAAATATATTATAATTATTGAAAAAAATCGAAATATTTTACACGAAATATTTAAAAGATAGGTTAAAAATAATAAATGTGTTTCAAACTCAATTATTTGCAATAATTCTATTAGGAGAATATTTATTATTATTTATTTAAAAAAAAAATATAAACATCTATATAATAATAAAAAGGAAACTAAGAACACCAGATTCAGAAAACAAGCTAAGAAATCATAAGCCATTCAAAATACATACTTTAACAACTTGTCCATAATAAATACAAGCAATTAATAGTTTAGCCTTTTCAACATGAGAGCAAAATTGAGGTCAAGGGTCGTAAGCAAAGCCACATGCGGAAGGGAAAGTCAGGCAGCATGCTATTTATATACTCGCATGTATATTTATGTGTGGTAGCAATGTACGAGTACATACTTAAATTTAAAATGAAACGAAAAACTACATATCAGAGCAAGTCATCAATGCCAAAGGTTAAAAGCGAACTAAAAGCAACAAAAACCGACGAACTTCCACTCACATCTTGTGCCCACGAAAGGCCAAGTGCCTTTGGCTGTGTTGAGTGTGTATGCGTGTAAATGACAGCTTTCAAAATTGACGACCTTTTAGTGTTGACGTTAAGCGATAATAGTAGATGAAAATTGACTAAAATGTATGTACTGAACTCCAACAAAAGGCACAAGATGCAGAGCGCGATAGTGAGGGCGATAACGTATAAAAAGTGTGCGAGAGGAAGAGCATTTCGAGGTGCACATTTTGCATACACACCTAAGCATGCACGAGTGTGTGTGGAAGGGAGCAAAGGCCATAGCAACAAACAAAAAATGCAAAATTTTCTTAGGTTAGGGTCGCAGTTTCCGGAAAAATATGGTCGACGTCGAAACAATAAGCAAAAGGTCGGAGGGGAAATGAAAAAGTGCATGTAATACATATGTATTTAGATACTACTTTTCTGCTGAAATAAATTTTAGATGCGAGAGTATAGATAAAATTAACGACAAGGTTGGGTAGGTACTTCTGTTTCAGACTATTCGCGTATGTTTAAACTGAAAAATTACTTAGTAAAGTTGACATTGTGTGTATTGTTAGAAGTTACTTTGTAACACAACTTTTCTGATAAAATACCATTTTGAAAGTAATTTTTCTCTCTGATAATTAATTTATTTAATCTTTTAGTTTGTTATTGGTTACAAACTTTAACCAATGAAAAAGGTTGAAAGACTTTTAATGCGAACCGTTCCATAAAAAGTCGGGTCTATGTAATGTAAATGTGCGTCAGCGCACCTTATTAGTTCGTGCATACCGAGGTGCCACACTTGCACCTAGGCGGTGGCACGGATGTCCCCAGACACCTTTAGAAAAACAGCCGAAATAACTGGCAGTCCTCACTCGAGCTCTATTTCCTCTGCTGCGTTCGCACACACCAGTCTCAGCTGAGATTTAGCGATTTCGCAAGACATCGATGCCTCACAGACCTGTAGCTTCTTACGGTCTCCTCTTACCACCTCTGCGGATTGATCGAAGTTTGGCGCACGTTTTTATCCGCTTTTCCAACGTTCACACCTTAGCACCCTTTTGGCCCACTCAAGTGTACTAGTATGCTGCTCAGATTCCTTGTCGGCCTACTGGTCACCGCAGCTCTCTAATATTTTGGCTATCAACCGAATAACTGACTTGAGCTTTCTAGCTGCCGTCATATGTTTCCTGACGAAGCCCTTAACATTCGCTGGGGACAATGTACTCCTCATGAACTGAGGTTCCTCTACTAGAGCTGACGATTCCATCTAACACTGCAGCTCTGCCTTTATTTTATGTCTGCATATTCCTGCCGACTTCTGCTAATCTATTAACTCTTAGTGACGTTTTCCGCCGGTTTCGCCATCACCCTTCTCGGGCGACGGTTTCGGTTTGTCACCTCAGCATACTTAAGGGACAGAATATCTAGACTACTAGCCCAGGACTTAAACCGTACCAACTAATATTCCAAGCATGTATCCGTGTCGAGGAAAGAGTAGAAAATTCGTAGAAGTCTAAAGGACGTGGAGGCCGCAGTTTATTTAGCATTTAGTTCATCATCTTTAATCATAAATAAACTAGAAAATCCTATATTTCGAAAAGAAAATCATTTTTTTCAAGGGAAGTAGTTTAATTTAGATAATATGTACTTGCTTACTTTCTACTTGACGTTATGAGCATGAGATATTACCTCTCAAACTTCGAAATGTCTACCAACATTCTATAGATACCCAATGGAGTACAGTTGATAGGTCAAAAAGGAGCAGTGCATCATACCGTGGGGTTCCCAAATTTCAATGCGGAACAAGTGCACAAGTGATGCTCCTGGTGTTCTGCTCTAGACATTTCCTAATCTCTTCTCGATCTGTCATACCCATCCTACATCATGTTCCTACAGTCTCTTTTATCGGGTGCCAATTGGAATTTTGTATACTTCCGATCCTCCGTTTTGCACATGGCTTTGCAGTTTTGCACCCAGGTAGATCGTTCTATCGGGTTTTGATTTTCCATCCATCTATCGAGATCGTCGTAAAAACAATGCATAGGTTTCTCAATGTTGATCACGTTTTCGAATGTTAGTCGTACAGCATCTTAACAATCCCGCCCAATATTTCATTGTACTCGATGCTTTTGTGGCCTGGAATCCAGTATAATTGAAGTTGCTTGTTTCTGGCGACACTTTCCACTGTTGCTCTGCTACCCAAGACAATTCTGGCCGATATGCGATACGTGAGAGTTACTGCCTTGATTGCTACTTGGCTGTCTACATAGATATTGACTCTGGAATTGGTTGCAGGTGCATTAAAGGCCAGCTCGGCGGCTTTCACAATAGCAAAGACCTCAGCATATTAGCATATGCATAGCATACACATTAGCATATAGATATGAAATGTGTACTGACTTCTTACTTGATCCAGCTCTTTCCATAGTCTTTTTCATTTTAGACAATTGAGGCAAAAAAAATATTCCAGATCTCTTTTCTTGCTGGCATTAAACATCGATTTTTTTATATTTCCCTTTTATGGCGGCGTCTATTAAAACATTCATTATTACCGACAACAAAAAATTCGGACATTCCAGTGGTTCAATGATTTGCTGTTTCTGTGCTTCATTTCCTTTTTGTCTGCGCCTGGCGACATTTTCGCCTTATCACTTGACGGCGCGTCGAATTATTTTCACTATAGCATTTTCATGAGCATTTTCCGAAAAAAAACACTAAGCGCTCATCCCACAATTTCTAAAAAAATGTAGAGAAGAAAAAAAAAAAAATATTGTATATATACTAATGCAAGAGGTTGGACAAAGCATCTCTATTAAGTGCAACGTTGCCAACCTTTTCATATAAAAATATATATATTTCTTTATTTATGTTCGCACTTCCTTTTATTGTGCTCTGCGATAGCATCACCCATAATATTATTTTCGGTGTGAAAGAACATTCCTCAGACACCTAACCTACAAAACATGCCTCTTGTCTCTAACGCGAGACATTCCTTTGTTATTGTTGTAGCAATAACGGTATTCTACACCGCATGTTGTCTGTGTGCGGCTGACTTTATTGCTCAATTTCATTTTCTACATTTATACGACAGTTGTGTTGCTGTTCTTTTTTGGCTGTTGGTTTCACCAAGCCTATCACTCATTTTTATGCCTACGCCTAAAGCCCGCACACGCACGCAAGAACCGGCGCAAAGCAATCATACTAAAAATAGTTGAGAAAAAGTCTGCACCGACAATCAAGCTTCTGGAATATCAAGTTACTATTTACGCATTTCTTTCCCAAACTGCTTCCGCCAAACTGACACACAACCAGAGACTCACTTTGCCTCCTCGTTTTACCGCTTTTTTTCATTTTCAATTTAGGTTGATGGCGTCGTTATACGACCCGGACACTCCAATTTCGATATCGATGATTTAATGATGCGCAGCGCCAAACGCGCCTCAGCAGATGGCGGCGGCAACGGCAACGGCAACGGCTTCTTTGGTGGCGGCGCTTACACAGGTGGCCCCGGCGGCGGGGCCAGCAGCTTTGGTGGTGGAGGTGGTGGCGCATCTGCCGGTGGTGGCAGCGCCAATGGCGGCGGTAGTTCTGCAGGTGGCGTTTACTACAGCGCGTTAACGGCGAACTACGCGAGCATGAGCAGCGGCGCTAACCTCGGTTTGGGCGGCAATGGTGCACACTATGATGTGCTCTTCGGCGTGGTGACCGGCGAGTCCATATGGCGTTTCAGCGCACACGACATCCAGAACGGCTTCGAGGGCGAGCGGCGCGATAAGATTATTCGCACTTATGTACGGAATGCCTACAATTATCATCTCAATGAGATCTTCTACACGGTAAGTACACACAACCAATTTAACGCTGTATTTGGGAGACCAGCAAGATTTATTTTTTTTATCTATATGTTATATGAAATCACTGAAATTGAAGGTAAAAGCAGCAGTGGATGTGATGTCTTTCTGTTATTTAATTAAGCATTTTATTTTTAGCGAGAGATCAATTTTTTTCCTTCAAGTCCATTTAAAGTAGCTGTCATAGTTGTGTTATATTTAAAGCTTATCAAACATAACGTTTTGGCAATCAATTGCATGTTTTAACAACACACACTGAAAAGCTACGTAATATTATATATTTAATACACATATATGTATGTAATATTACATATATCAATGAAACGCGATCTCTAATTGGACTTTCGGGTAATTGCTACACAAATAAATAGCTATACGTAGGTTACCTTTCGGAATTCGGTAACTCTAGTACTGCAGTCTGACAACTCACAACTTTATCGTAATGTTTGGCATTTTCGAAGTTATACATATTCAGTAGGTTCTGACACATGAACGCTATTTAAGTTGTTTACAGTAACTTTAAATATTCATCTCGGTAAAAAAATTTAATTGCGAAAATTTCCGAGCTATTATTTTTTACAACTTTCGACGTGGATTAACCCAGCAGTAGTGCATAGATTCACTTAATTAAATGTTTGGCGATGAAGCTCCATCTAGGAATAATGACTATCGACGGTATAGTGAATTCAATCGAACTCATAGATCTTTCCAAGACGAATTTCGTGGAAGTAGTTCAAAATCAGTTGATAAACAAGTGGGAGAACCCAAAGAGAATTGTTACGACGTAATATTGAGAGGGCGAACACCAACGGTAAAAAAGTCAAACTACTCCCACAACGCCCGGTAGGGTTTTCTACCAAAGTCACTCTACCTTTGGTGATGGCAATTAACATATGCACACACATACATATGTATGAGAATAAATAAAGCTGCAAAATTAAATGACAGAATACTCTTTAACCACTAAAGCCACAAGAGAAACTGAAGAACATTTTCTTAAAAACCAAAAATTTCGATGAAAGACACTAACCAAACCCCAACAGAGGCAACTAGCTGTGGCAATGCTTCAAGTAAAAATAGACCCGCAACAATGGAGCGCCAGCTATGGTTGTTGCACAACAGAAATTTGATGTATTTAAGAAGTCATTGAGGCAAGTAAATTTTCCACGAAAATATGCTTGGCTTGAAGTTGATTTTACTAAATTAGCATACCCCATCGGCTGGGGGTTTCGCCCACAAATTAGCGTTTCACAAATGTCAAGAGACACAGGGCAACCACAGCCTCAACGTTGACGCGTTTAAGGAGAGAATTTGAGTGACTGGCAGACAGAGGTACACACAAGCCGCATTAGCAAGCGGAGCAAATTGAATTGAGCTGAGATAACGTCTGCGCTCGTGGGAGTAACGTAATTTCGATATTCATATTTCAAATTCAAGGAAACAGTACACAAAATAGCATAAATTCTGACACAGCATGTGAAATTGTAAATCATACTGATGATGGAAAAGAAGAGTAAGGCATAGCCTAAAGAAAGGGCGGGGAGAGCGTATACAAAGCATTTGCAGTTAACTCGGTTTCCTCCTCAATAATTTTAATGCTTGAGAAGTGAAACAAAACTTCTTCTAGCAAAATGTACAGCATCTGAATACACTCCTACGCTTCGTGTATACCCAAAATTTTTATAAAATTTAACACCGTCCTTTAATTAGAATGCAACCCAGTAAGCTGAAAATTTGTATATCCGGTCGGAACCAGACAACAACACGTGATATTTGGTGAACGCAAACATTGATTAAAAATAAGAACTTTAAACGCGACGCTGTCGTCAGCCGGATATAAAGTAACTCGCGGGGTTTTCAAGCAAACGTAATTTAGTGAGTGCCGCGGCTTTTCTGTACCGGTACATCTTTTCCACTTTTACTTTTTTTTATTTTTTTATTACCGCTCTAATTTAACACTTATTCAAACAATTCCATGCCGAGCAGAATAAAAATGGGTTGGCTTTAATTAAAAGGAAATTTGTCGGAAATCAGCGCAGAGTAGAAGCTATGCCTGGATCGTACCGCACAATCAATGTTACCCAAAATTCGCGGCGAAGAGAGTGAAACGAGGGAAACCATGAAATGGTTCGGTAATTTAACCAATTATAGCAGCTGAAAAAGGAAAGTCGTCGAAGCATAATTGCAAAATCAATATGCCCTTTGCCAATACACGCAGTCGCACACATGCGCACTAAAAAATTAATTTGTTTCAATGAAGGGTGATATGAAATTTCACGGGAAAAAAGATATATTGATTAAATTTACGAGGTAAGCATACTGTAGATATTTACCTCAAATGCATTGACGGTTGAAGTTTTTTTTTTTGTTAATTAAATGGTTAAATTGATAGTCTTGAGAGGCGAGGTGCATGCTGCTTTATCCCCTCTGTCGTCTCAAAATACTTGCCTTTCATCGGTTTTTTTAGGCAAGGAAACAAAAAAAGTCCGGGACCGCCACATCTTTTCTGTAGGGCAGCTGCAGAATCGTTGGAATGCCGTCATTGGTTAGATAGCTGTTCACAAGAAAGGCGGTGTGAGCCGGGGCGTTGTCGTGGTGCAACTTCCAATCGGCTGCGATGTCTTGTCGGACCCGATTGACCGTTCGTTTGAGTCTCTTGAGGACTTCCATGTAAAACTTGGCGTTGACAGTTTGTCGAGGAGGAACAAATTCATGACGGACGATGCCTTTGACGTCAAAAAAGATAGTGAGCATCGTTTTCACTTTGGATTTGCTCATTCTACCCTTTTTTGAGCGAGGAGACGCCGGCGTGTGCCACTCGGAAGATTGTCTCGGAATCATACTCAAAGATCCATAACCTGCTTCATCATATCAAGCGTCTCTGTAGCAGATTTACCGATTTTCACACAGAATTTAAACGCGTACCTTTGTTTAACGAACTCTGCATTTTGGACTTGCACCACTCCAGGCGCTCGGAGACAACTGAAAAGCCGCTCGTTCGTTAGCTAGGAACGCCCTCTACCGAATCCAAAAGAAAATCAGACCTATTACTTTCCGGACCAACCCTGTTTATATTTTTTATAGAGATTTTATAGCAAACAACTACATCTCTGATCTTTCTCGCTTCTCCACTGTTAGGAGCTTGACACTCTCACCCACTAAAATCCCAGCGACCCCATCCGCTTACTGGACGAAGGAGTACAGACTGGATCTTAATATCACTATGGCGTTAAAATTCCGATTGTCGACAGCCCTAAGTTTATAGGTTTTACACTCGAGAGCCTACACTCCTTCGCTCAGCATACGACCTCTGTTACTGCCAAAGTACAGAGCCGCAGCTAAATCCGCAAGTCGCTAACTTGCAGCTCATGAAGAAAAGCCAAAGAAACTTTGGTGGCAACATACCCGTTGGTCATTAGCTGTGCTCCACCGATATGGTCGCCAGATGTAGTAAAACGAAGATACGAAAGCTTCAGACGTGAAGAAAGCCCCAGACGTCCGAATGTTTACAAGATGCCTCTTGATGTCTCCCGTTGAACATTTACTTTGCGATGCCCATATGCTTCCTGTCAAGGAACATAATGAGCTCCACTCCAGGCAGTTACTGCTGGGATGTCTTCGCAAAAATCATCCCTGCAGTCATCTGCTTGAAACGGAGCCCTCTCCTGAGTACATCAAGTGGTTTTTTCCACATTACGTTGACGACATCAAACAGTACGCCAACCACACTTCGGACACAACAAACTTAAGACATGCACTGACCACCATTCACCGTAGAGCCATCAACACGTTCACCGACTCACTTTCAGTGAATGGCGTACTTGGAGTCAAACCAACACCCATTGCAAACGACAAGCTTCTGTTGTCGCGAAAATCTAAAGTGATCTTTGCGCTACTTCTTTCTGAATACTGTAACAGGTTAAGCTTCTACTTATCCGGAATCGACCACGACATACCAAATATGATATATCTTCAGCCCACAATGAGTTCCCGTATGACTTTAACTACTCCTTTGCATGCCTTGCGAACCCAACTCATCTAATACATGCGGGAGGGAAACCACTGCAAACCACTTTTGACCCTTTCGCAGCAGAATGGAGAATTTTTACTTTTGCTTAGGTGTATATGTATATGTACTTGGGTACATATGTATAAAAGAGGCGGAGTTTTCCTGCAGCCTAAGTTAGGTGATGAAAGTTATGAAATGTTTGCTTCTTAAATACAAGAAAAAACCTTTTATACAACGTTGAATGATATCATTGGAAATTGTTAAAAATAAAGTATCAACAAACAATTTAAAATAAATACTTTGAAGATTACCTAAAATCACTGAAAATTGGAGCTTCAGAGGAACTCGCTACTCATATTCATGTGGAGAAGTTTTCGCTCAAGCCTCTTCCTTACGCAAACACTTTAAAAAATGGGTAAGCAAATACCTTTCAAAGAAAAAAGTTAGCAAATTATAATTATATAAAAAAATGTAATTTCCCCTTCCACTTCGACGTTGCGTCTAAGGAAGCCGACCTTTGCAAACTTTTCTTTATGCGCTGTTGGCAAGCGTTCAGTCATAACGGAAACGTCGCTCATTCAAAGTGAATGTTAATCATAGCAGAAATTAACCATCCAACCGCCAGACGTTCACTTTCGCAGGTCTTGCCGCCGCTCAATGAAGTTTTAATGGCGGTGCGTGCAGCTCACTAAAAGACCGCGGTTAGCCAGTTGTAGTTGTCTTTAATCCAAGCAGCTTTATGGCGCAGTTTTTCTTTAACCTCACTCTCAAATAAAAAGACACAAAAAATTAAGGGATTATTCACAAAAAAGAAAGTTATTGCAGCAATTGAGAGCAAAATCAACTGCATACTTAAACTAAGCGAAATTGGGCTTTTGAGGCAAACTTCTTACATTGCGCGTAATTGTTTTAAATGCTAGAAAGTAAGCCGCTAAGTGTTTTCTACTTACGCTTGAACGCAACGAATAGCAGCAAGCTTTAAAAGTTGTTGCTAAATTTCGTTTAACGCGTTAGGGAAGAATATTAGACAGCATGAAATGGTTTTTCATTATTTTCACTACAATCGCTAGTTTGCTGGAGAGTTTCGACATCATATTCAGAAACTCCAAATTCTGTCAGCGAACTGTTACAAATAAAAAACACATTGCGTGTCGCTTTAGCACGAACCCTTTGTATTTACTCGTCAGCCACTTCCCTACAAAAAACCGGTTTGGGCGACAAAAGTCGTCGTGTATGAACCGGTACTTTCACAACGGTCAATTTCACGCACTCTTAAAATGAACAAAGGAATCACAATAAAAGCCATCAAAGAAATAAAAAAACAAAAACCTTTCCACATAATTGAAAAAGATTCGAAAGTTTTATATGCACATAAAAGTACTTTTATAGGTAGATAACATCAACGGCATCTATTCAATAAAAGCTAAGTGAATAGCTCAATATTAGGATATTAAATGAAAAACTTTATTTTATAGTATTTTTAGCAAAAAAATAATAAGAAATTTAAATTTATGTAGTAAGGAATGCTACGCTGGCTGCAAGTTCTAGCTCGGTCTTCTATGTCTTCTTCCCTGCACGTTCTGCAAAAGCCATCGTTACTAATACCTAGCCGGCGCGCATGTGATGCCAGTAAATTGTGATTTGTGAGGTCACATGCAATAACCGTCCTGGAGTTCTTTCGAGACCATGCATGTGTTCCTTCGAAGCCCTTGAGAATGATCTAAGCGATCCAGCATGTTCTTAAGGCATTCCATCTCACCCTGATCCATCTGTTCGCCCTTTCGGAAATTTCATTATGCAGCGCTTTTAGTGTTTTGCGTATTTCCTATACTGGTTCGGTAGCTAGACGGAGTCACTTTTGCAATCTCATCAGCTATAACGTTTACTGGAATGCAGTTGTGACCTAGAATCTAATATACATATATAAGAAGACACTTTCTGGCAGTTTCAACATCTACTGTCCCTCCTTTTACGGACACTCTTTGACGTAATATACGTATGATGTGAAATTATAGAATTAATTTCCATCTAGCTCAGCGCAATAGATATCGGCGTCCTCCCCATTAATCATTTTTGATCCATATGTGTAGATGCTGCAAGTTCCGCTGTCAGGTTGAACGCTTCTCCGCCAACCAACTTCTTTTAATGTGGCTTGGAACCTTCTCTCCAGATAAAGCGTGAGGGTAGGTCTTTTATCAATCAGCCCTCAACGTATTCAGCTGTGTCCAAAGGAAGAAGGTTCTCTTCTTCAATCAAGGGTGAAGTATTTTGGGCATTATCCATCTTATTAGGAAGCTTCTATGCCAAAACATAGAGGAAAAAGTGAGGAAAGTATCACCTTATAGAGTTTCACTCCACCGAAAGTAAGGTATTCTCTGGTAGCCAAGCAGCTATACTGGCTTTAAGCTCGCTGACTGTGCGCTCAAAACTAGTCAAAGAATGCATGATCTCATGAGTATTAGCATCAAATTTCATCCATACTTTACTCTTATGCATGCCCAGTGGCAGTGGATACGCCGAAAACTACAAAGCTGATGCGCTTCCCCCAATTATCTGATTGTATTTGAGTCGGCTGTCTTCTTGCGTTCTGACATTGGACTTTGAACCTCCAGTGAGCTCAGCAGGTGCAGAACCGTGAGATTCTTCTGGTCCAGAGTAAACCGAAAAAAATCCTCTGAAATACTTACGCTTAACAAAGCCAATATTGTCATAATTATAGGTGGATCTGTCCTACAACCTAACTTAAGCTAACCTACTTGGTATGTTCCTTAATTGTTAACTCAACCCCGTTGAGCTTCGGAGGTTTCCATGCCGGGTTCTGGTAACTCTTTGTATATAGTTGTATATCCGAAGTATAGGACGAACGAAAAATTAGCAACCTGTCGTCGACAAAGTTAAATAGTCTTAATTACGCACGTTTTCCTGCCGGGTAGGTGCCGCATACATAACGGCATGCATAATCGCGTGCATTTGCCAATCAGCAGCGACTAGTTGTGCACATCCGCATATTAACCATCAAATGCCAGCTAAATGAGCACGCTATCAGTTTCCCCGGGACACACAATGCTAAATCACCCTCCCCAATATCCTAAGCCGATAATAAATTTTGAATATGATTTTTCTGTTTTGCTTGTTGTTTTCACAAATTAATGGTCAGACAGCACGTTATAAGCAGTCACCGCCGAGAGTACGTGTAGGTGCATGGGCATGTGTGCGTGATTGTGTCTATTTGTGTTTCTGAAAAACTGCTAATTTGCTGAATTTTCACAGCTTATTTGGTTTTTGCTCTACGCCCGCAGCCGCAAACCCCTCCGTCGGCGCGCTCCATGATTGAGCACAATGTTTTGACAACGTCCGCACATTTTGTTGTTTATCCATTGTTCATGTTACTGTTGTTGCAAGTGTATACATGATGAGCGTATTTGGAGCGTGAAGCGTTTGTCAGGTGGCCAGGGCTAATAGAAGGTGGCATAAATTAATTGTTGGTTCGCTGCTTCAATGATTTCGCAAACCCGTTCCGGTCGTGGAGCGAGGCACGAGTGCCCCTGCGGATTGCTTGCTATGCAGTCTACAACGAAAACGCTTGAATGAGTAATGTGTGCTCAAATATTGTGCATTTTGCACAACATAGATTTTGTTTGTTGTCGGTAGTACAACTGTACAACAACGTTTCGAACAGGTTTTAATGGAAAATGTACACAAAATAGCACAAAATAGGTGATTAATAGTGCCGGTGGTTGGACGTGATTGACAGTTTTGTAGCGGATAAACAAAGAAAACGGAACGGTATTGATAAATTGCTGTCCGAAGCAAATGTACAAAAAAAAGTTTAAATCATCCGAAGCCCTTTTTAGGGATACAAATTTCTTTATTATTGCCATTATAAAAATGTTTCCTTTATTAACCACCTTTTTGTTGTTTCTGTTTTTGAACGTAGTCCTTTTGAATTTTCAAAACGCATTTTCATAAGCCAACATGGAAAACTTTAAATACTAACTTTATAAAGATGCAAAAAGGATACTTCCTGAAGGGCTGAGCAAGGCCAATATAGTCTGTCCGAAACCATTTGACGTCGAACTTTGGCCTTTCGTTCCGGAGACAGCCAGGTAGTTTGGTGAATTTTCCTATGCTGGAATTTACTTGTAGTACTTCAGAAAACCATATTTCGGGCCCCGGCGAAGTCGACCAAGCGATATGTTGAAGAACTTCGCTTTGATGCGGATTGTGGCTAGACGTTCACACACCGGGGTGAATGCCAAGACTCAGTGACGGAGTCTCACTCCCGAAACCATATCGACTTTGCGCTCCTTTGTAGGGTCACTATAGTAAAATTCACAAGTACTTACTCGTCTCAGTCCTTGTCCCAGCCTTTACTTTTACGAGGACATCAACCAGCCGATCTTTAATGCGTTTGCCGTAGTCGTCATCAAAAGGGTGGTCATATGTAAAACAATCATTCCTGTCCACTCCTAAGTGAATGGCGCTCAGAGAACTTTCCTCACTTGCGGAAACTTTTACACATGATTCTAACCTCCCCTCATCCTCATTGTCGAATTTAAGCTTTCAAGACAACGGAATTAGATAAAATAAAACAGTATATGCAGTCACCTTCCAAAACGACGCCTCTAACAGTAACTATATATGGTTCTAAGTTTACCAGGTCCCTGAGCTTGGCCCTAGCTGTCGCTTCTCTAGTCGCATACCTTTGAGGGCGGAATTGGTGTGAAGAACTCGATGGAGGAGAAAGACGATGTTCTTTTTCACGGATAAATCAAAGTGGGTGGAGTGGTTACTATCCATTTTGATAGTAGGGCAGCGGTTTTGGTCTTCAATTCGCTGACTGATGGTTCAAGACGAATGAACCATTGTCTCGACTCATTATCTCAAGCATCGAGATCTTTTATGATTAAACTTGTCTGGGTGTTTAACCACAACGGTATTGCAAGAAACTCTAAATCTATTGAGTTACTTAGAAAAGGTACTTCAGTCTCAATAACGGCGTAATGGGTACGGGTAGGAGCTTATTTTTCTTCTTGTGGTTCACTACAGCACTGATTGACTGGGCTGTTGGGCCTCAGGCCAAATCAGCAAGCTTTGGTTAACCACCACCAGCTGAGCAGCCGCAAAGTCGAAGATGTATCTTAGGTTCAGGGCGTTTTTGTTAAAAGCTGAGATCCAGCTATAGGAGTTACTTCGTTTGGCTTCATAAAGAACCGTACATAACAGTCTAAGTATGATCCCCCGCCCTGCTGAGAAATTAGTCAATTTACGTAGCCTAACCTAACCTAATCAAGCTGTCGATGGAGCGAATCTAGAATAGGCGCAGCTTCTTCTAAGCGTAACCAAGAAGTCGTTGATAATAAATGCAAGAGTCTATTATGCATGCGTCGTGCCATAGTTTTGAGTATGTACGTATGTACATATGTATACGTGTGCGTTACGTTGCGTTACGTGCGTGACAATAAATTAAAAAGAGTTCAGTTCATAAGCAACAGAAGTTCGAGATAACGCCTGGGCAATATGCAGATAACACATACACACGCCAGATATGTAGTACGTCATAAATGTATGCATGTGAGTGTGTATGTGTGCGTCCAAATGCAGTAAATTGCTTGCTTGAAGGCTGCACTTCTATTTATGATTATCCATGTCCACGCTCCCATACACACACATACGCTCATACGCCCATAAACATGAAGGACAGATATTTTTATGCAGCAAAAACAACAACACAATAGCTTATGCCGTTGAATTAGTGCGGCAGTTGAAACATTATATTAAAACGCACTTTTCGTATTAAAACTGCAGCCCACGTGCGTGCTCACGCTTACGCGTCCAACTTAAACACACCTATGTGTATACATACATACATGTATGTGTGTGTTTCTATAAATAGTGGTCGCGCAAGCCCCAACGTAAATATAGAAGCGGTGTCCTTGCAGTTGTAACATACTAACGCATACGCGCATATACTATATACACACACATATATACAATATATACCTATATGTGCATATACATATATATGTGCATTATGCGTTGAACGCAGCAACTACTGACAGTCATTCAGTCGAGAGTAACACTTAACCTAAATACGGCACAGGCTTTGTGACAGACAGACACATCTGCAGCTGTATTTGTGCATGTTATGCTTGGCATAAGAAGAGCACGCACATAACGCTGCTCACGCACGCACCCACACACTGGTGTTTCGCATGCGGCACATTGCTTTGCGCACAGCCATTGTAGCCTGTAAGTGCAGCTGCTTACATATGAGCATATGTGTGGCTATATCCTCGGTGCTGTGAATACCCGCGCCCCTCTTTATATATACACCAACACATGCGCATCTGCAAAAAGTGCATATTTGTGCGCTAATTAGTGCGTAAATGCGCATAGCAAAAGCATTTTCTTCTTTTAAACTTCAAATTGAAATGTTTCTTTATGTTCTGATACATTTTTTATTCCCCTGGTTGTCATATTGAAACAACCCTTATCACCAAAGTGGCGAAACTTCGAAAGCCATTTACAAAAAAAAAATTTAAGCCAATGCCTTTACGATTAATACACTCTTGCCTGTATTTCGTCTACTCCACAGATCGTTAATGAGTACACCGATTGGGATCGTACGTCGCAGCACCCGATTAACACACGCGACACCGCTGTGGCAGCGCTGTCGGATGCGCAATTCGTAGCGCCCATCATACGCACCGGTGACCAATTGGCCGCCAATTCGCCGCCACCCATATCGAGCAGCAGCAGCAGCACAGGTGGCGGCATGTCTTCAGCATCAACCGCTGCGGGTGCACAATCGGGACGTTGTTACTTTTACGTTTTCGACTACCAAACGAAGGACGGTGATTATCCGCAGCGCATGGGCACGGTGCATGGCGAGGACTTGCCGTATATATTTGGTGCGCCGCTCGTGGATGGCTTTAGCCATTTTCCACAGAACTATACGAAGTCCGAGATAGCGCTGTCCGAAGCGGTGATAATATTTTGGACAAATTTCGCTAGAACGGGGTAAGTAAATAAGAGCTGCCATCGCGCTTGTTATTGTTATTTAGCCAAAAATATAGTTGGTACATGCAGTTTATTTGTAGAAAAATGTTTAGCATTAGGGCAATCGAATTTAATATATACCTATGTATATATATTTTATTAACGATTTTCGTTTTTTTTTTAAGTATTAAGTTACTTGCAAAGATACTTATATGTGCGCCCGAAGATTTTTCATAAAATTTTACTTTGCTCAGCCAAACTCAATTATGAAGGGTGTATTTTTTAGATATGTGATTTTCAAGAAGAAATAAAATTCATAAATTTATTGTTATGACCAATAACTTAGCGTTATTATAAAGAAAAGGGTTTGCTATTATATTTTAAAAATAATTTTCTCCACTAAATTGGGTTGTTCGTTCACTTTGTGCCATGTAACGCAGTCTTGTTGAAACCAAAGGTCGTCCACGTAAACATCCTCCAATTCGGGGATGAAAAAGTCATTATTTGTAGCTGCATAGCCAATTGACTGTAAAATTATGGCCAAAAGAAGTCCGTTTTTTTTAATATTTTTAATAATGTGGACCAATGATTCCCTCTGTCAATAGATCACACTAAACAGCTTCAATACAGTGATTTTTTGAAGATGTAACAGATGTCTTAACAATGACTTCCGGATTATCATCGCTCCAAATGCGATAATTTTGTTTATTAACTTAGCCATTCAACCAAAAGTGAGCCTCATCGCTGAACGAAATTTTATTGTAAACAGATCAATTCTAAAGTACGGCTGATGTACTGATTACAGCGAGCCTCCAACTTTTCGATACCATTTTTGTAGTACGATTTGTTCTTTACTTCCAAATAAACCTTAGTTTCGGCAATCACTTCCTCATTCGACGAAATTTCGTCCCAGCGAGCATTCCTTTGAGATCTGCGAACAGCAATTAGTCACTGACGACCAGATCTGCAGAGTACGGTAGATGCGGAAGCATGTCGAAGCCCAATTCACGAATTTTGTCATTGTTTTCACTGATGTATGGCACGGTGCATTGTCTTGGTTCTTTTTCTTCAAATCCGGCCATTTTTCACTTCGCACTTTTGTCCTTTAAATGGTCCAATAACGCCATGTAATAGTCTATGTTGTTGGTCCTTCCTTTTCAAAGTAGTCAGTAAAAGTTATTCCATACTCATCTTAATATATAGACGTCATAACCATGCCATTTGATGGAGCCATGTTTCATCCTTTGTCATAATCGATGCAAAACTTCGAGTTCGCACGACACCCACTTTGCACAGAGCTTCCGCGTACCTAAATATTCATTCACAACCTATCCAACATATTCCTTTGATATCTTCATAGTCTTAGATCTCTCGAAAAACTTGACTTTACGATAATTCGATAATTAGTTTGGGGCGTTCACTGCGTTCATTGTCTTCGGTGCTCATTTTAAAATCGCGATCAATGTTCATCTTGTTTTGAACCGCCTCACCAAACGCGTTTGATGGTCGTTCGGCATCAATTCTTGCATGAACTGGATTTTGTAAGCCCTCGAGTCAGAATCCTTCCACAAAATCTTGCATAAGTTCCCTAAAGTGCATGGGCATAGCGCCAATTGTTGCGAGCGATGGTGGATGAAGTCATTCGGGTCTTCTTGGATACGCTGCTCTACAGCGTTCTACTAGAGCGTTTCCGAAAAGCCCACTATCCACTAGAGAAAAAGTATTGTGAAACCGATCCATTGTTGCCCGTGGTTACCGACTCTACTGGTCAATTATGTTGACCGAATATTGGAGGTAAACCGAAGCATTATTTTAGTAATAAATTTGCAGAAATTGCTGGCGTTATACCGGAGCAAGTCTCTTCATTATGAAATGCCAACCAAACAAAATAAAAACAAATACCTCAAAAAAAGTATTATCTCATTGAAAATCACACGTCTAAAACAACATCCGTTATACATTACTGAAAATGTATCCAATTCACACGTAATTTTTGGTGTTAACTATGACGTTCAACGAAAAAATTAAGCCAGCTGATAGATATATGCTGCAAAATTCAACTTTGTTCTGCTTTGTACATTTGTATGTATGTCGGGCCAATGCGACTAAAAACTTCTCGTTTTTCCATCTCTCACCCCAAACTGTTTTTTGCCGAACTCGCCAGCATCGACACGTGTCATAAATAAATAACGGAACATTTAGTAAAATTAATCCAAATTAAAGCTAAAAAAAAGTTTGTTGTCAAAGAAAGGTCTCAAAGCGAGTTGTATGTTGGTAGCCCGCGTTCACACACATATACAGAAAAGTGCCTCAATAAAATATATTATTTTTCGCTTAGTTTTTATTTATGGAATTTTCATTTTTAATTTCAAGCTTTATGTTTTTGCGCATCACGATAAAGTGTAGAGTATTTAACATCAAGTGTCTTTAGTACATTATGACTGTTGGATTTTCATTTACTCCGCTTCGTTCGCCCAGAATGCCATTCCAGCACTTGTCTAGCGAGTACAAAGAGCTTTAACACACATTTACAATACTTTTAGTACAATTACTGCAACCTTGTAGGGAATAGGAACGTTTTACAAACTCAACTCAAACGCACTAGTCGTGGGCTAGTTGGTGTTTTATTGTTTTTTTTTTCACTTACGAATCAATTTTTTATAAACAAATGGAATATGTTTACAAATTACGCCACAACTTTTTGATATTAACCGACTAAAGGCGAAATTCACTAGTTTCCCATAACTGCGAACAGCTGTTGTTTCTCGTGTACAGCTCTTCATACTATCATCACATGTGAGGACATTCTATTGCCCGCTAAGGACCGATTGTTGTTAGAGAAACTTCTAATGCAAACTTTCGAATTTTCCTACTGGAATCGTAGCCATTGACTTTTCGCGCCTAACACACCCGTTCGAAGCGTTAAAGTTCCTGCAGGGTAGCTACTCTCTGCATGCGCCCACACTAATGCTGCAATAGAGTTTTCATGTTTGCGTCGCATGCTCACATAACCAACAAGGGCGATATTGTTCAGCGCCCTTTTCAAATTTATGTGTTTACACTTACATAGCTACATATGTGTCTATGTATGCATGGGTGTGTGTATAAACGCTTTATATAGAGAGTGTTGAAGTGCACTGTTAATGTTCGTCTCTTTGGATTTCCAACACTTTTCTGCCGTTTAAACAGAAAAGCTGTGTTGAAAAGCCGGCATTCATTTGAAGAAGATGCAGAGTGATAAAGTTTATAAATAAATATATATGTATATGTACGGCAGTGATGTATCTCAATTAAGTTAACAAAGGAATTACAAATAATACAGTAGCTTTCAAAATATCTGCAAATGATAGAAGGTTAAAAATCATAAGCAAGATGATCAGAGCACTCTAAGATTTCTATTTTGTTTTGAGTTGTCGGTGTGAAGTAAAAATTTACAATTTATGCTCGCTGATAATATCGAATGGGACCCCTTATGCCTGTAGACTAAGCGAAAATACATGCACAATAGTATTGTTCAAAGTATTGTCCAACTGAAGCGCTATTTTTCCAATTCTGACAATTTGTGGATTTTATGGCAAAAGCTCATAGCTGGTTTGGCGGCCAAGAATGAATCAACCCAATTTTTGTTACCCACTTCTGATGTGAACCATATTCCAGTGTTCCGTCTCAACTGGAACAAATAGTTCTCAGAGAGGAAGAGAGGAGCGAGGTCTGAACTACGAACTTAGAAAAGTCCGAGTTCTGATGTCATCAAATAAAGAGCGCTACCTTGACATCATGGATATTCGACATGCCGTTGATTTGGCTGCTTGGTCAAGTTTTACATATGATTTTTATACTCTTGCAACATGTTGTTACAAAGTATAATAGTTTTATTCGCCCAACGGTTGTACATATCACCTAAAACTAAGCAAAAAAAACATACGGTTATATATCTTCTTCTTTACTGGCGTAGATATACATATATATATAAATGATAAGGGTGACGAAAAAAATTTAAATTCGGGTAACTGTCTGTCTGTCTGGACAAGCTATAACTTGAGTAAAAATTGAGATATCTTGATGAGACTTGTAGTGCGCGTTGCATTACTATTTGCATTGCAGTAACAGGGGTTACCTGTGGGGAAAAACTTTGAAAAAGTGGGCGTGACCGCGTCCTCTAATAAGTACATATCTCCTGAACCCCTAAAGCTACAACAACCAAATTCGCTGAGCACAAATACTGTAAGAACTCTTATAGACAGTGTGAAAATGGATGAGATTGTAAGATAACTCCTTTCACTTCCCATATAACGGTACTGCTAAAAATGACTAAAACCGAATAAATCAATAACTCAATACTCCAGAGACATGTTCGAAATGTTATGGGAGGGCTTTATGCGAACCGGTGTAAAAATTGGACGACGGGCGTGGCACCGCCCACTTTTTGGTGAAATGCCATATCTCGCGACCCGACCGACAGACCGACTTCGACTAAATTTAGTAAGTAGCATTCTTCTCGTATTTCCAGGTCACAGTGAAAAATTAGCGAAATCGGACTATAACCACGCCTACTTCCCATACAGCGGTTGTATGTGAGATACCTTAATGAAACCCATGGAACATTTTTTAGAACTTCCTGAAATAAATAGGCACAAAGTTGTACATATTTGAATGAAAAAATTTATTTTTGTTTACGCTTCAAATGACATAGGTACTCGTATACTGAAAAAATCGCATAAGTAGCATTTCCATTGACTGTTCTGAATACTGAAACAAAAATATATAATAAACAAGTTACATCATCTTTTGGCAAATCGCCTGCATAGTTATAGACCCAATATATTTTTCTGCAATTCGATTTTATTTACATCTTCATATAACCCCCTCTTTTTTCCTTCCAGCAATCCCAATGAGCATCATCGCCAAGACTCCGTGCTACCCGCCTCCAAGGAGCGGAATCGCTTCCGCAGCACCATTTGGGAAAATTATGATCCACTGCACCAAAAGTATCTCGAAATCGGTAAGTTGCCATCACTGTATGAGATAAATTAGCTAATTTTTATCAATAAAGTCATACTCATGGCAGTTGTTAACTGAAAGAAACTTTTTATTAGCTTCTATCTTTCCTCTGCGTAAGCTTATAAGAATACAATATATGTATGTCTAAAACACGTATTCTGCATTTAGTTTCATCAGCACTCATATGCCATATTTTATAGAATATATGTAGCTCCACTCAATGAAAAGTAATTTTGCTCACAGCAGCTACATCATTTCCGGTCATTTATTGGGTAATTGTGTTAATCATCGAACTTTGCCAAATCGCCATTAAATGTATTTACATTAATGTATTCACTAACACTCTCTCCCGACACATGCGTATTGATATGCCTAGGAAAGTGTGCAATTAACTGCAGTTATTCACACTTTGTAACAGCCGCTTCCTCAGCTGCTTCCGCAGCTAATTCTCTTACTCCGAACGGCCACGCCTCTTGTGGTGAGGCGTACTTGTAGGTGTTATTAGCGGCTGCAAATTGCTTCACTGCTGTGTCACATTGTTTATTTATTTACTTGCTTTATAGGTATATTTGTGCATAAGTTTCCTTTATTGCTTATTTTGCTGTCGAAATTGATAAACGAATTCTCCTGCTCGTCATTGCGGGCATTACAAAAAACAAAGTAACAATGCTTACTTATAATTTGATCAGTCATCAATATACCTGCATAAATGCAGTATCTATACCCGTCCCAACATGACTTGCTTCTTGCTTAGACCTAATGAATCCACAGCGGCACCCCGCCAGGCCGGCACCATAAAGCGACATCAGCAAAAGCAGCTACAGAGTCGAATTACTAAGAATGTTAAAAGGTCTATTGCTAGGATTAAGCGCGTAAAAAGATCAGCAAGTGTGCTGTTTCAGGCCAAATGTGCTGTTGCCACTCTGTTGTACTAGCATTTGTCAAAACTTTCGACGAGAGCGACACTCCAACCTTTGTTTTTGGGTGGCAATAGCCAAGTGATGCACAATAATTGATATATTTGACAGAAATATTTATAATGGTGTGTGACTTGATGACATGACACACAAACGACGTTTGATGAGTTCTCAAGAATTGAACATACATACATAAATTTTATTCCCACAACAAGCACAAATGACAAGCAAGCGGAATTCAAAGCACATAGTAACAGAAGAATATACATAAGAAGAGGTCAATTGAAAAGTTCCCGCCTGAGACATAAATAGCGATATTAGAATTAAATGCTTAGGATTTTAACCTTCTCTAAACTTCAAACGGTGCGTGTATAAATTTGACAGCTATGGGATAATTAGTTTGTGAATAATATCATTTTGTCTTTACTTCACTCTCTTCGACATTAGATATTTCGATATCGAAGTTTCTTCTCCAAGTTAGAGTAGGTCAGTCCTTTCATCGACTGTCTTATGGATTCCAGTAGATAGCGTTCCGTCTTATTTTATCTGGATACGGTCGCAGCCACATATTCTTTTGAGAATTTCGAGCAACAATGATGTTTGCTTAGAATGCTAGATACGGTGACAAGCCAGAAAATGTTTCAAATAAAGCTTGCTTGGCCCTTTTATATGGTTGGCGATGGCTTCTACTTATTTCATTTAAAATTTAAAAATTTTATTTCATAAGATAGAACAACAACAACATTTTAACAGCTGCAGCTATAAATAAATCATAATTATTCGCATACAACTTCACGACTTACGCGTAAAAATCACAGTAAACCACATAACAAAAACAACAACAATAGCAAATTCGAAATAAGTGGAGAGAGTAAATAGACAAAACGATGCGAAAAACTGGCAGCAACAAAACGGAAATACATATGATGCATTATTAATTTCGCCTTATCTCACCTTCTCAGCGAAATTTACCAACGCACACCCATACACACACATGCAGAGCCAATTGATTTACGCACAGCGAGCACAGACAAGATTTGTTACATCAACTTCTCGCTCATATGCTGCTCGACGAAGTACTCACACGGCAACTGTGGAGATTTCCCTAATTACGTATACGCCATGACATGCACGCTTGCTGGTAGGCTGCTTTGATGCTTGCCATTTGCTACGTAACGGTTGACAACTGCTGAAAGGCCCCTCACACTTCTGCGAAAGCGAAGTGTGTAGCATAATCACGCATACTGCCCATATAACGGGTTATGTGGAAAACTACTAAAAGTGCGATAAATCAATAACTAAATGCGCCACAAGCATGAAATTTCCGAAATAAGCAGGAAAAGACAAACTTTATAGAATCAGGTGAAAAATTTCACCTCTTCAGGGGAAATTGGGTGTAATATGTTTTTAAAAATACATATGCTGAATAAGTGTTCATAAGTGTGCTGGATTTTTTTTCCGATAAATTTGGGTGCTGTGAGTGACGGACAAGGCGAGAGGTTTCCTTAGGATATTTCCTTAATAGAGAAGTGACATCAAGGGAAATGGAGCACATGATTGCTAGCAAACTATTATTGGAGACTTGAAGAAGATCTTCCAGAAGCCAAGTATTCTTGAGAGTCATAAATATTTTCTGGTTTAAGCAATAATTTCTCTAAATATACCAGCTGCTGTCTTTGATTTTTAAGAAAAAATAAGTTTTGATGTAGTAAGAAAAGCTGACGGTCAATTTTTTTATTGACATATTATCGTTTAGTGGCCCTAGTACATTCAAAGCTTGACATGAGTTTTCAATTTAAAGAGTTTCATACTCAAAGAAGTTAAACTTTTGTTAGCCAGTGTTATCGGTTAGCTACCGGTTAGCTGCCGTGCCTCCTCAAAACACCAGTCTATTATGTTGCGACAAAATTTAGCAATTTCCGCTTCAAACCCTCTGGTGGGCATACACAGCTGAAGGCATCGTATAAACAACGATTAAAGCAGAGTTTTACTACAGAAACACTTTTCCGATCAATATCCGGACGCAGTCAAATAGCGAGCCACTATGTCATTGTGGTGAGAATAAACAGCTATTTTCGCTCACAGGTAAACAGTTGTGCTCTCCAGCTGTTTTGAGGTTACTAGTACATGCCAACAGTCAAGGTATAGTGCATGCTGTGTCAAAGGAAAATGTAGGCAACTCTACACACACGCAGCTACATATACGTATCAAGTAAATGCGGCTAACCCCTTTGGGTATAGAAATCAAAACTGCGGCTCTGAGTTGGGCTGCATATAAAGCTGAATTGCGGCGGAGCGAGTGGTGCCCCGCAAACAGTTGCCGTAACGGCAACCGCGCTAGAGGCTGGTAGGCCGTGTAGCATGAGCGCTGTCACGCTTAAACGCCACAAAAACATGAGTTACATATCCATTCGCAATACGAAAATATTCAAATTTGTACACATTTGCGCCAAGCATATGCCACTTGGGATTAAATTTGCTGCGTGATACGATAAGCCGTAAAGCAGATGTGCCAGTGACGTGCCTAACCCCCTGTACTGTAGTCAGCAACACACATTTCATGGCACCCGTGCTGCCTCATCTCGAAATTCCCGCGATAATCTCTCCTTATTGGCCTTGTATGTGTGCTTGCCTCCTCATCGCATTTCACGGTGCGTCACGCCAACACCGAAACGAACTTTTAAAATTAAGCAATAAAAGTTTTAACCAAAATAAAACTCAAAGTTGACGCAGACGCACACACACACACACACACCCATAGGCACATATACACACATGAAAATATGCAAATGCTCGCTACCGGCAACTTATTGCTTTAAAACTGGCGAAAGTTGCGGGCGGAAGCCGCGTAGCAACAAGAAAAAGTGTGAGAAATTAAAAGATGCGGAGCTTGTGTTGCTGTTCGAAATGATATGCGCATAAATGTTGATAAATTCGAATATTCCAGCGCGAAATATCTGTAGGTATTACCAACGGACATATGCTTGTGCAAACTGTAGCCCCCTCCTGCTCACCGCACTGGTGCAAATGTGTTGGTTTTATCATGTAGAGCATGTCGTGGCATTATCTCGAACTCACGATAAAAAAAAGGTGTAATAACACTTGGCTTCCGGCTTTAGATTAGCAGTTAACATATGACACTTACAAACTTACTTTGTACCTGCTAATGCGCCTCTGATGGAACTAAACAGATGAGTGAAGAGCGCAAAGTTCGCATGTTTCACATTTTCGTTTATTTTATTACAAACTGTTGTTTGAAAGTAATTTTTGTCTTATCTGTTTTGCAATACTTTTTATCCAGATCGAAACTTTTTCGATGAACAACACGCACACACGATAATTTCAAATCTCAAAATGGTATTAATTGTGCTTAAAAACATTCAATCACATGTGTATGTGTACTGAAACCAAGATTTTCGGACGTAGAGCATTAGTCAAGGCATGACCCATCTTGCAATATTCGGTTTGCTTCTGGGCTAACGCTAGCAAATACTGAAACCAAGACTTTCAGGGATAAAGCATCAGTCAAGACATGACCCATCTTGCAAATCCAAAATCCATTGAATTTCGGAACTTTTGCAACTTTGAAATTCTTCGAAAAATTGTATACCGTTTTCTACCTAATTCCTAAAACACTTATTTTCCGAAGATTTTAAGTACATGTATGCATATATACTTTTAGAAATTTCACTGCGATGTCATTTCCAGCAGTTTCTCGCTTAAGCGACTACATAGCTGATCTCGAGAGTGCAACCATTTACATCTCTATCTACAAAACGATTACTCGTATCAACTTGAGCACTTAGAACAATATTCTAGAGATGTTACAAGATTAAAAAACGCAATACAAAAGATCGCTTTGTTGTAGCAGTGAACCCATGTACTCCACCTGTTAAATTGTTTGCTCACACCGGCATATAGCATCTCATCACATTTAACACGGGCTGACAAGGTGAACTACATTTTTACGTAATTCGATACAATGCTTTATTATCGCTTCTGCTGACTCCTCTTTTTGAGCCAATACAAGCATGGCAATGCTTAATCCAATTTTTCATACACTTATTACAAGGCTCGGCGAGGATGCTCTTCAGTGCTTTCAGCGAATTTTCTTTTTCCGTTGTTGGCTCAGTTTTGTAGCGCCATTCGCTAGATTATTAAATAATTTCAACGTGATACTGGTAAACCCACGTCTTGTCAACCTTAATGATGTGTTTGACGTATATAAAGTTCTCAGCTTTGCTGTCAAGCATCTCTTTTACGACCTCTGTTGACAACATTTTTGTAAATGCAGGTTTTTTGCTAATAGTACAGTTTTTACGCGCATCATACTCAAAATATTCATCAAAATATGTTGAATTGATACATAAGAGGTGTTGAAATCATCCGTTATCTCTCTGTTGCCTATACAATGATATTCAAACAGCGTTTCTTTAACTCTTTCGATGTCGTCTCACATGAGCGGCAAGTCCTTTCGCTAGCTGGTTGGAAATAAGTATTGCCATACTTTTTAAATGTTATTGCATGATTTCTTTCCAGCAAGGGTTAGTGTACGCTTTTGTGTACCCAAGTTTATTTCAACTCTTTACAGCGAGACCTAAGCGCCAGCATTGAATCTACACTACATGCTACTCCATATCTGCGCACACACCTTCTAACCCATTATTATTTTACACAAACTCATACACTTTCCAATATTAAGTTATAACACTGAAGGGAGAAAAGTGTATGTGGCCGAGTTCAATGTCAAGTTCATTTTTCTTTGTCAACCGCCGCACTCACAAACCAGCGGAGACAAAGAAAACAACAAACGCCGTCTCTATGTTACCTCAATTTATCTAGAAAGGGATAATCCGCTCCGATTGGAAAGTCAAAACCGCAAGCAAAAACTTGTGGTTTCATTGTCATAAATTCATAACTTATATTTTTGTATGTCTGTATGTATTTGAAAGCATTTCTTTGCTTCTGACTTTGTATGTTATGAAGTAACAATTTTCTTTTTGTGAGGCAAAAATGAAGTGTGTTATCTTTTTTAGCTGCTGTCATCCTCATTCAGCTTTAGTCTATTTCTACAACTTCTTCTTATTTGCTCGTTTCAGGCATGAAGCCACGCATCAAGAACCATTTCCGCGCACACCAGCTCTCGATTTGGCTGCGCCTCATACCCGAGCTGCATCGCGCCGGCATGGAGGATGTCATTACGCGTCACAATTTATTTAAAAATCATGATGACATGAACTTGTATGAAGGGCCCGTGAAACCGGATCCCTTCGCTTCGACGCGCCTGCTACTCATCGATGATGCGCTGCTGCGTAAGGCTGGACGTGGCGGCAATCTGACAGGCAGCTACATAAGCGGCGTCTTGGGTGGTAAGTTGTCATTCATTTACTTTATATTTTTTTGTACCGCTCAACACACAAAAGGCAAATAGGCAAACATTTAGCCGAATATACTACATACATACATATATCGTCGTAGCCATGACGCAGCACTGCGTACTAAGTAAATATGTGCGGCGGCCGCGTTGAAAAGGCGGCCAATTGAGGACTCGTGTCTACAACTTTGTGTGCTAAGCCGGAGTTCCCAACTTATAACACACAGCGACATGTCAACTTTACAAACATTGAACGTTGTGCGCCCGGTTTACAGCATTTTGCACTGGTGCCGCAACGTCTGCGTGTCTGTTTGTCCGTCTGGCTGACCTGTTGTCTATCACTTGAACCCACAGTAAACATACAAACAATGTGTTGGTGCGTTGTCCTTGGGCAAACACACATTTGTTTTACCCAGCGACTGATGAACTCTCGACTTTGCTCGTTGTAAGCCTCGCTTGTATTCAGAGTAGACGTGCCGACTTGTAGCATTGGATGGGCAATCGAACTGAAGTAGGCCACAATGTGACATTTCAATCGTTTCAGTGTAGCTGAGTGGTTCGTGATTTCACATTCCTTTTGGCCCTTCGCTGTGGGCAGCGCAATCAACGCCAACTCGTACGCTGACTTGTTGTCTTTCACTAAGCAAAAGGCCATACATTTTCCACCGAACCTTTCTCTCGTAAACTTGTAACGGCTACTCATCAGATGTTGTCATCGTCCATGCCTCTGCACCATATAGTATAGCAGAAGGGGAATAATGTGTTACTTATGGAGTTGTTGTTCGTCGAGAGAGGACTTTACTTCTCAATTGCCTACCTAGTCCGAAGTAGCACCTTTTGCCAAGAGATATTCTGCGTTGGATTTCGAGGCATACTATTTGTAAGGTAGGCGAAATTATCTACGACTCCGAAGTTTGGACTGTCAACAGTGGTGTGGGAGCCTAGTCGCTAGTGCGACGACTCTAAACTGACATATAAACTGACTTTTGTTATTCGACAAGTTATCTTCACGAAATTTAACATGGATTGTAGTCAAAGGCAGCGTTACAATCTTCTTACAAATTATTCTGATCGAGCCTCTATAGAATATAGATGCCAAACACACTGACCGAACACAATGAAGTTCTTGTATGGAAAACTTTTTAAGAGATATCTCCACGAAATTTGGAAATTTCGCATAAATTATACTCCAAAAGAATGTCATAAGCTCCGAATAAATTCAAATTGATGGATCAAGATCAAGTTAAAGATGTTTTCATACCCTTTTAAGCTTTAGGTAATGCACCAATGTGTAACGAAGTTGGCCTAAATGCTGCCCAAAAACTTAAATACACAAATTCCTTTCCCTTTTCGTTGGCATTTCTGCATTTGTCAGTTGCAACGGTTTTGACGACGGTAGCAATAAAGGATGCTTCAACTATTTAAGCGCTGTAAAAAGTACCATAGACAAAGCGCCTTACCAACGCGTTGGGTAAGATTTTGTTGTCGGACACACGCAGCTGGTGCATATGAATGTTTGTATGTGAGTACATGTGGCTTTACTTGGCCATTGTCTGCTAGCGTTCAAGAGCAACCGTAGAAATTTTCACATATCGGATCATTACCTCCCACGCTGCAGCCGCTACGCGCCACCAACTTAATTGAAGCACCTTGTGGCTGACTTACGCACACACACAAACACAAATATGCACACAATCGCTTTCGCTTTAGTCTTGCTGCTGTTGCTGTTGTATTATTGTTGACATTCCTTTGTTGTGTCCACATGTATGTAGCTTGGCTTTGTTTGTGGCACTAAAGCGAATCGTAATTTCACCATCTGAAATCCTTAAAGCTTTCCGCAACCCATTAAAACGCAACTTGCTTTGGTCTGGTCATTCAAAAGCTTCAAATATCGCCCCAGGCATTTTTGCCATATTTCCAATATTTTAATTATAGCATTTTTTTTTGTTGACTTCATGTGTCGTTCGTTTCGATCGCATGCTACCGTGTCTCTCTGTGCACCGAATATCGCTTCGAGGGTTCTTTGATATTTCAGAAAATTGTCTTTTAATTTGTTTCGCTCGGAAATTCAATCTGACAATTTAAAATGCATTATATACATTCATGCATACGCAATTGTGTCTGTGTAAGTGCTTAATCATTACAATCATCAACCACATGTACTTCTACATATCTATGTATGCATTGTATGTATGTGTTTGAGCATGCTTCTGCGAAAATTAAATTTATTCACTTTTACTGTTCTCCTGCGGACTTGCTAACATCTACACATACACACGCACACATACACACATACGTATAATTAGGAAAATTCTTCCCGTTACCTTGCAAGTGACAGTTATAATTTGGGTATGTAACATTCATGTATGTATTTGGCTTTGTTTCTCTCTTTTGCTTAAATAATTTGATATTAGAAACCGAAAAATGACATTTTTGCGGCAAAGTTTTGAATTACTTCAGACATTTGCTAAACAAAAGTTTTAATCAAAATTTGCAGTTTCACAAGAGAAAGCTATGCATTTGTTTTTATGAATAGTTTAATCTTCAATGGCTTCCAAAAATTCTCTTGAGATATTAATTTAATATTGTTGGTTTAGTTGTAAGCGAGAATAAAGTCTATTTTACACAAATATTTATATTATTTTACAATACAAATGAATTTCTCTTTAATCATTTACGAATTTAAAGGTTCTTTTAATGCTTTGGCTATTTAATTAAGGTCGGCCGCTACTATAACAAGATATTCTTATTAAATGCGGTTCTATTTGATTTCACGAATAAACTGTTTTTAAGGAATAATAAATGAAGCCCTTTGCCTACCATAGTAAAACACATTTTTTTGCCAAGAATCTGCAAAAATGATGTCGATTAGGAGCTGAGGAAAACATTACTACTGATGACGAGACCTGCGACGTGACGCTCCAAAATTTAGCCGAAGAAATCATGTCAAACTCGGTCAACAATCAAAGTGATGTTAATCGTACGCCGTCAAGCAAGCTAGGTCGTGACTGAGTCTTCGGCCAACCACGAAACAAAGGACATCTCTCAGCCACCATATTTGCCTGATTTGGCTCTCTTAGACTTTTTTCTAATTGCCAAACTGAAAAATTCACTTTGATGTGGCGCTATGAGGCCACTGAAGCCATTTAAAGTCACTCACTGAAGGCCATCCCAGCCGAGACTTTTATCAGGCGTATGGAATGGAAAATTGGATTAAGCTTTGGCTCAGATGAAGCCTCTTTACAACTCAGATTATCAGTATCAATTTGTGCAGATAGCATATACACTTTTACGTCTTAAGCACTCCTTTATGGCAATTCTATCATAATTTTAAACTTTCAAAAAACAAGAAGTTCTGCCGACAACAATATTAAAAGCTCCATTTAACTGCACTCACAATGAATAGTCATTGCTTGAAGGATAAAATTTTATATTTTATTGTAATAGAAAATTTGTACACACATGTTGGATAGGCGTTGACCAAAATCATGCAAACCATCTTGCCACCTGTCTTGGTTTATTTTCTAAAAGCCTTTCAACTAGCTTACATTCTACATAGTGTACAGTATGGAGACGAATTTCAATACCTGTTACCGTTACGCACTTACCAGAGTTCGAAATTTTTGAAAAACCAAGTTAGCAATCAATTAAAATGCCAAACCCTACCAAAAAACAACAATAGCAACAAACTAAATTAATGTAAGTCAGCAAGTAAATTGTAGACATCCGCCGACGAAAGCACTCAACTGAAGCAGCTCAAAGGCAACAGAGAAAATTATTATTTTTATCTTTGTTCCCATCCATTCTTGCATGCACAGTTATGCAGATCTCTAGGCATGCGTATTTATGTGGCTATGTAAAAACACACATTTGCTAAACCTCAAACCGGAACGGAAATTTACGAGCGGCTTTGCCGCCTTCAATTTGAATTCATAACTATTTTTGGCTATGTCTACACAATAACATAATCGTTGTTGCTGTTAAGCATTTTTTCTTCAACTCGAACAAATTGTCTTTTGTTTTATTTCTGCAGGCAAATTATGGCCGAATCGAATATTTCAACTTGAATGAGCAAAATTCTCTCAAATTTCACTCTCATACCACCAATACTATCAAATAAACATCGTCGCATTCGTGAGTGTGTGTGTGCCAATGGTTTTGCCATAAATACCGCAGCCGGGGAGGGAATTTAGATTTGGGGAAATTGTTGGGGCGTAGGTGAAATATTCGGTCGGTCCATTAAACGCACTGACCAATGCCGGTAATTGTCTAAGTGTGGTAATGGTAATAGGATTGCAGTAATTTTGGTGATATTGCGTATGGCCTAATAAACTGTTTCATATACAAACGGCAAGGGTTCTGATTGTTATAACACCGCCCATGGTTTAACTGTAAAATGCCAACTCATGCAATTTACTTAATTGACTGGGCTGCAGCACCCGTTCGCATGATTGTTGTGCAGAAATCGTTGTTATTAGTGTTTGTGCGTGTGTGTGTATGTACTGAAAACTCTGTAGTTCGGGCAACTAGTTACAAACCACCCTTTAACTAATTCCATATAAGCAACTCGTAAAGTAAAAAAATTGCAATTGTAATTGAAAGTCATCATTACCACTTTCAATTACCATTGCATTTTTTTTTACTTTTACCAACGTTTTTACAGTTTCGATAGAGTTGCCTTCATATGTATGAGCGCACCTTTCTTGGATAATGATTACTTTTAATTACCATTACAATTTTTTTTTGCATTTTCTTAAAGGTCTAATTTTTTACTTTTACCAACGTTTTTACAGTTTCGAGTTGCCTTCATATGTATTTGCGCAACTTTCGTGGGTAATGATTACTTTTAATTACAATTGCATTTTTTTTTAATTTTTTTTTTTAACGATCAATTTTTTACTTTTACCAACGTTTTTACAGCTTTGGGTTACTTTCACATGTATGACAGTACCTTTCGTGGATAATGATTACTTTTAATTACTATTTATTTTTATTTTTTGCATTTTTTTAAACATCCAACTGTTTACTTTTTCCAGGGTTTCCATAGTCCTAATAAAGTTGGATCTAAATTAGTATTTATGAGCCCACTTTTCGTGCGTAATGATTACTTCTAATTACCATTACATTTTTTTTTCCTTGTGCACTCTTTTCAAAGACCAACTGTTTACTTTTATCAAACAATTTTACAGTTCCAATAGAGCTACATATTTATGACCCCATCTTTTGTGGGTAATGATTACTTTTAATTACAATATTTTTCCCTTTGCACTTTATTTTACTTTTACCAAATTGTGCTCACTTGCAAACACAAGCACAGCTTGAGAGAACAACAATTTGTCCTTCAGGAACAGGTTATCATATTTGAGAAATCCCTCTACCGCTTTGTGGTTAAAATAGGTCTGTAATTACTTGCATTACACACATGCAACCACGCACGCTGTTACATTCTCGTTCAATGTACCTCCTTATCCGAAATGCTCAATAAATAGCTGAAATAATTTCGAGTATATGCGGCTAACATTTTTGTCTCGTATACTTTTGTTTTTGTTGTTGCTGCTGCTTTCGGCTTTGGATCTCGCATATCACGGCCATTTCTTGCAGTTCGCTCAAGTGTAAGCCGCAAAAAGGTCTTCGTTAAAAGCAAAAATAAGTTTCATCATCGCACAAAAAGGACTTCGGTTCGAGGAAAAACGGATAGCTGCCTTGGGCACAAATCGCCTGCAGTCATTATTACGAAAAGTCATGGCAACAGACATACTTACATATCGAAACGTAGGAAAAGAGTGGTCAGCAATATAAGCAGCTGAAAATATCATAAATAAATAAGGAGAGGTGGTGTTCGTGCGCACTTGGCAGTTAAGCTGCCCGATAAAAGGCAAGGATTTGTGTAGATCCTATGACTTGAATGCATTTTCTTTTACGACTGCGTCGGTGATCATAATAATTATTAGGTAGATATTAAAAATAAAAACTTGTCAATATCTCTTCAATATTCAAGTAATGTTTCGATTTAGTTGCTGCTACGACTGTCGGAAACTAATTTACCAATATTTGAAGTTCTTATAAGCCAATTTTATAGGCTTTAAAAAAGATGTGTATTAAAATGCGTAAAAATGTACTTTTTTATTTTGTTAGTCCGGTTCAAATTTGATCTGATGACGAAGATACAAAATTAGGAACCCCTTGTAGCTCTTTGCCACAGACGGCCGCACTTAGCTCATCAATGGGCCCCTTGTACTCCCGGGTGGTAACCAAATAAAGCATTATTCAGCAATTCAATGGATTAGGTAAAAAATCCCAGCTGCCAAATTTCTCTATAGTTGAATATTGAGAACCGTGGAACATATTCCGCCTCACCCGTTAATATTCCCGGACCTCTTCATCCTCCACGCGTGCTCTTCATTTCGTCGAATCCACCTTTTCCATTTTTTGAAAGTGGCATCTTAACGATATATGCCTTGTAATGACCCGTACAATGTTACTAGTTCCCTTTTGTCTAGAATCGGAAACTTTTTGGTGTGTCTAAAATCAACACTACCCCAAAATTACTTTATAGTATGCCGCGTGTTGCTAGGGTGCCAAGACCCGAAGTGTTCTTCTGGGTTTCATTGCTTCAAACGGCACTTGAAGAAGCTGCATGGTCTAGAGCAGCATATAGCAGCCCCAAACGGGCCAACTCAACTGCTTTTTCATTTCTTTTTATTCTTAATTGACTATACGTTCAGATGATATTAACCGAATTAGCTACAAGTTGTCTATTTATTGCCCGCCGCACGATTTAGAGGGCTGTAAGCCTTGCCTCATACTTCCATTGTTTATGTATTGACCAGATGTCAAGGATAACCTCCAGAGATTTAGCTGACGTAGATTTCATTGGGCCCGTAATCGCCATCAAGCAGTTCTGTTGCACTTGTTCCAGAGGTCTTATGGAACACTTTTTCGATAATGCTCTCCACCTTACCACCGCAACAGAATGAAGAGATGACACTTGTGTGGAGCCCATAGACCAGGTGGAGCAATGTTTATTTCGTGATTCGAAGAGCTTTAGTAGTCCTGCTCTCATTGTGTTCCTTCCAGCTTAGTTATGTATCTAGGACAACTTCGAGATATTTTACAGAGCTCGAAAGTACAATAGTTCGGCCCATAAAGATGGAAGATTGAATTGCGAATTCTTTTCCATTGCCAATATAAACTGTTCTAGAAAAAGAAAGCTGAAATTATGCCTGTGGCAACCCTGTTTACCAGTATTTGCCTCTCTGTGAGTAATATGCAATGCACACATACAATAACAAATTCCAATTTTCACCTCGTCAATAGCATTCAGTCTGCACAACAACAATGGTATCGCATAAATTTTAATTAAAAAGTCGCAGGAATCTCGGTCAACAGCTGCAAGAGCTAACAAAATGAAGCTGGCAAACATTTAAACGAAATATACATATATATGCAAAAGTTGCACAGAAAGCTAAATATAAAAAATTGCATTGTAAGCCTTTAAATAACATAATACATTGCAGTTACCACATAATGCCGCATGCTAGCGAGCAAATACAACTAACTGTAAATAATAAAATAATAAAAATGGAATACCGAATGGATTAACGCACAGTCACTGCAACCAAATGGAATGAAGAGCAATGGCATGGATTAAATGGGGAGGCCTGTTGACAGCATCAGCTCAACAACAATGAAAGCAAATTTGCACCAAATACCGTTATTGCATTGGCGAGAATGCGTTTTGTTTTGCTGCAATTTTGCTGAATTTGCAGTTCAACAACTCCTCCATCGGCAAAATGATAAACTAAATGGCAACAATTGTATTGGAACAAATGAATAAAAACCGTGCAAACAACTCTCGCACTGAGAGCGCTCAGAAAACAATTTGAAAAACCGTACCACAATAAGAGCAACGAGAGAAAGCAAGTTGTTTTAAAACAGCTTAAAAAATAAAGCAAAAGCAAGACGATAAATAAGTGCCAGAATCGGTCACCATTCGACGATGTCAACGAACTCGTTGGGCGAAGCCCGCAGCAAAAGCTTTGGCGGGCGTATTTGACTTGCGGCTGAGCTGGTAATCGGCCAGACAGGCGGCCGCTCGACCGCGCCCTCGTCTGGTCAAAGTGAAAAACTTTGGGACAACGAACCGGCAGGAGGTTTAAGCAATCCGAAAAACAAATTCACAGCCAGCGATTGCGCAAGATTCGTTTTTTCTTATTTTGATGCAAATGTGTGGGAATTTAAACTCAGTGAAATGTCACTCAAACGTCACAACATACTATATTAAACTGACATACATATATACAGGGTATACATATACATATGCGCACACATAACTGCAGGCAAATAGATATTTCTGTCAAATACAAACAGCCATGTCAAGCAGAATTTAGTGACCAACAATAAATCAACAAGCAATATGTTTTAACTATAATCCACTGACGTTCAAATGTTTTTAGGAAGATTCTGCTTTTTCCTGCAATTGCCAGTGGAACGAACACAAATACTATTTTATTTGTATTGTTTTTCAAAATATTCTCCATTTAGATCTATACACTTTTGTATGCCTTTGAACCAATTGTCGCAGCATTTTTGTCACTCTGATTGAGGTATCTCTAAAATATGAGTTCTGAACGCATCTGCTGCCTCTTTAGATGTCGAAAAAAGTTGACCTCCTTGTACTTAGTTTTCTTCGTCTTCTTTGCAGTCAGCTCCTTCGAATACTCTCAGTGCTGGCGTGATTTCATTCATTTGAACAGCATGACCTAGCCAGATATATTTCTTCTTGCCCTCGTTCACTACCAGACCCATTTGCTTCGCTTCCTTATCCAGTCTGGGGAAAGCAGAACTGACGGCGCGGTTGTTGAGGCCAATGATATCAATAAAATGGTGCCTTCTCGATTCAGCTCTGCAGCTTGAATTATTTTCTCCAGCAGTAAATTACAGAAGTCGCACGATCGGCAGTCACCTTGCCTTGGTATCAACTGTTCGGAGAGATCCAGATATTTTTAGGTACGCGAATAACGAATAGTCCTTCAGTACCAAATCACGGCTATACATACTATATGGTGGATGATTCATCAAATATATGTCTTCAGTGCTTAGAAATGCAGTTATTTCAGTTAATATGTGAGAGCTCGCATTGTCGTGGGGAAGAGTGATCCATCTTCGGCGATTGACAAAATGTGTGGGATCCAACGTGAACATTTTTTTTTTTTGCAGTCAAATGTTTGTACTATATTAAATGCTCCTACCAATATCTATAGCTGTCTCAATCTCACGATAGGTCAAATGATGATCTTGCAACATCAGTTTGCCTACAGCATCACAGTTCACAGAAGAACAACTGATTTTGGGCGATCTTCACGAAATTCATCTTGAAGTGTTCTACGCCTTTTCTAACTATCGATAAACAATGGTCTTTGATGGGAATTTGTTGTCAAAAATTTACTTAAGTTCATCAATGCACTGTTGCTAGGCCATTTTTTGGCCGAGACGAGTGTTTTAAGTTACTGTAAACAGCGCGAATAGCGCTCATGTGTCCAAACGTTAAATTTCAAACTTTACGATATAGTTGTACGTTGCCAGATTCAACACTAGTGTTGCCAAATCCCAAAATATAATAGGCAGTCTAAGTATTCAACACAAATGATAAACGTTTAATATAATAATTATCAGTTCACTGCTAAAATTTCTACAACTAGCTCTAGGGCTACATAAAATACCTTATCTATGCCGCCATATCGAATCATTCCGTCACCTTTTTTAATTATCTCAAATTTTGTTCACTCTGAATGTCGCTTTCAAAGTGGAAGCACTGAAATTTGTCCAAATTACGGTCATTACACCTAAGACTTGACGCAGCTGGTCTCTTCTCTTCTAATTACTCTAATTACTAGAGCTCTATTTAATAATCCAACCATCAACGAGAAATAGAATTTTCCACTTTCTTTCAATGAAATTTTAAGCTAATTTGTACAGACCACAATACGGAAAGCAATTCTTCATTAAACAACCAAAAAGCGGTAGTCTCCAAACTAAATTAAACTAAATTACCCAATCCCTGCACCTGCTGTACATTGCGCAACAATTAATTGAGCAAATTTTTCAACTGCTTTCATATACACAAAAGCCAACTGCACTTAGTAAACCGAAGTGGGCAACCACTCGAAGAGACGTACTCTCCAGAAACTCAAACGAAAGCACAAACCTGAAATTTAAACTGTTGCTAGCAACATTTTTAAAAGTCATACCGATACACTACAACAACAAAACTAAAAAAAAATAACAGAATTTGGACAAAGTTTCGCAGAGCTCTCCGCTTGAGCTAAAAAAAATTGAGCGACATGGAAATAAATCCAGCAGCGGCAGCAGTTTAAGGACAATCCAGCAGACGACAAAGCCAAACTGAGAAAGTTGAGTGGCACCGTGAAGCTTGGGAATGAAGCGAAAGGCTGGACAAAATGTCTAAGAGCAATGAGTTCAGGCAGCGGTGTAAGTGAACACAATGCCAGCGATTGCAACAGAACCGCAGTTTATCTTAGCCGCCAAACCGCAAAGAGCCAGTTTAAACTTTGTTGCAACAGTGAAGTAAAAAGAACCACGTGAACTGGCTTAAACACTGCTAGGGATGATGGTGCGGCGGTTGTTAGGCAATGGCACGATAGACATTTCCCAACCGTAAACTTTGGAAGCCACAAGACAACTTTTATTTCCGGACTGTCGGCCGTAGTGTGTTTGAAGGCTTGAGAAAAAGTTAGGAACACAAAAAAACCCCAAAAAAGATTAAAGTTAGTGAGTTTGTATGGCGGTGGCTGCTACTACAATCCACATGTGGGCGGCTGCACTTGCTTAGTAGGCGCCACAAACATTGAAATAAGTTCCACGCACTTACCTTCGAGCGAAGGCGGAGATTGTCGCTAAGATTAATGTGGCTCAATATGAGTGTCTGGCAGATTGTTGAAGCATACATATATACATATGTTTGAGTCAGTCTCTTGTACCTGCATATATACCACAAAAGAGCTCTACTTTCGTTGCAGAGATACCCGACTTCAAATGAGTTGAGTGCTTTTCACTCCACTTCTGTACTCTGTTTCCAGAACCCACAAAAAATTTAATAAAAAGTAGAATACAGAAGGATACAAAAATTCAAACGTTTAAATCACTTGGTTAGTATTAAAGAAGAGGTGACCGCAATACTCCAACGGGGTTTTCAGTAAGAGCGCTGCAAAAGTGTTTTTAAATAAAGCAAAAACGAATTCCGATATCAATGAAGTTCTTTATTCCTGTGAAAGTACATTCGATGCCATTTTGTATGGCGTCACACATGGCTACCCCGAGCACGCTTGCAGAAGTCCAGTTGTTGAACCCAAAGGGTTTTCAAGCATAAATCGGCCGACAGTGGCAATTTCATGTTCAATACTCAAAACACATGACCGAAGCAGCGAATCGATTGGGCTATTTCATGCGATAACACGTTCACCGAATTTGGTTTTCAATAGATCGAGGGCCCATAAACCGTACCAAACCATAATTTTTTCGGGATGCAAAGGTACAAATAAAGGTCATGGAGTACGTGTGGTTTGCTGCCTGACCAAAAATGCATATTTCACTTATTGACGCAAGCATTCAGCCACAAATGAGCCTCATCGCTGAAAATGATTTTTCGATGAAAATCTGGATCATTTTGAAGTTGTTGCTCAGCCCAATTAGCGAACATATGACGATTCTGGTAGTGAAGCGGCTTCAGTTCTTGCGTCAATTTGATTTTGTAAGGATATAGGCCAAGATCTTTTCGCAAAATTCGCCATAACGACTTACACAAATGCCCAACGCTTGAGAGCGACGTGTGACGTGACTGATTTGTGTCTTCCTCAATTGATTGATTTTTGACACTACGGCACTTCTTTGTCTCACTGGCACGCGAACATTTTATACTATGTCTGTGGATGCACATTTTTCCACTAGACGCTCAATTTTTGATCTGACAGGACGATTATGGCAACCATAAATTGGACGTAGCGCTCTTAAAGTCGAGGCCACTGGCTTCAAATTTCGGTAGTAAGTTTTAAAAACTTCGACTCTTTGTGGGATCGTATATCTTTCTATGATGAAGTGGAAAACTTTACTGAAGAAAAGTGTCAAAAGAGCGGGGAAAAATATGGCATCGTTTGCTGTCCCTATCGATTTACTGATTTAGCGCCCCTATTGAGAAACCTATTGAGGAATCGTTTAGTTGGTATATTGGGAATATGAATAATAATGCTTGGATACTACATTCCCGTAATGCGAACAGCGAAGCTCTGTGTAAATAAATTTTGAAGCCCAAAATAAACTGAGGGCACCACCGTAAGCGCTAATTTAAAGTTAATGCCTTACAGTTTCTCGTAAAATCAACCGTGTTGTTTACTCTTCTCTTATACCCTCTCTTTATTACAACAAAAACACACACCCCGCAATGTGGCCTTGCCAATGTGTACTGGCTTTCGCATTTAATTTTCTTCACTCTCTGACAACAAGCCGGAGAAAAAGCCGCAGCATTTAATTCACTTTTTTCGGTTGAACTAATTTAAACTGTCACCGCAATGTTTACAAAGCTTTCTTACTCACAATTTGTGTGTGTATGGTGTTTTTGTTATTGTTGTGATGGCAGCTACTGTGCTGTCATTTAGTGTGTGAATGTTGTTGCCTTAAATTTTTGTCATTTTCTGCCTTGCCATTTTTTGTTTGGCTGCCTTGCAACAAAACTGTCAACCGCAATTAAACAAACGGAACTCAGTGGCAACAACTGGCGGAAGCAGCAACTACAACATAACGTTGGCAATTGCAACAACAAAATAAATAGAAATAATTCACACATATTTACATACATATGTACATATAGATCTATTTACAACCAAATAAATAAGTAGGCGAACATGCAACGCGACAGGCAGACAGACAGACAGACAGTTAAACAGGCATACTCACAAGCTGCAAGGACGTTGTCGCCGCCACAGTGGCCCAGTGGTGACTCGCATTAGTCGCGTGGCATTGGAAGCTGACTGCTGGTCGCCGCGGCTTGGTGGTGGCGACTGTGGCTCCACCATGCTGTGGCTGACTGCACTGTCGACATTGTCAACTTGAATGTCAACTTGACAATTGCAGCGGCACAATGAATGAGCGCATATCAACAGCAATAGCGGGAGCTACAAAACGTAGTATAGGGAGGAAGTGCTATGTGGAGAATGCACAGAAATATATTCGGTCGAAAAGTCGGGCGAAAAATATACATATGTCAAATAAATAAAGCGAGGGAAGTATCCATAGCCACTTTTATGCAATAGCATTTGCCGAAGAAGCGACGAAGAAAAATTTAATATTTGCATCCAGCTGCAAAGCACCGTAACTAGAGCGGAAAGCGGGAATGAAAATATTTATTTAACGCATATCTTTGTTGAGGCAGTTGGTTGATGAGCAAATATTGTTGACCCAATATTTCGTAGGAAGTGCTCTTGTACGCAGGGAATAAAGGAGTTAGGTGAATGAAAAGCCGGCCTGTGAAGTGATATTATGATCATGAAGAGAGTAGAAGGCAGGAAGGTAGCTAAAAAGATGCAGGTAATAAATTACAGTATTTTTAAATAAGCAGAGGAGCCCAGAAATTCCGCTCAAATAATATAACAGTTTTTATTTAAGATGAAAGCTTCATTATATTTTAACTTGAGCGCAAGGGAAATGTACATATATTTTGCACATAAAGGCGATCCGTGTTGGATGATGCAAAACATGAATACCGAGCTTGGCACCGAAAAGAGCGCTTGTGGAGTTGGCTGAGCTTTGCTGCAAATATTAATAATATTTTTTCTATAAAAGTAAATTCTTCGAAAGTAACTAACGGAAAGCTGTCTACTGCCTCAGATGCGCTAAAAGTTAGGTTATTCTGGTAGGCTAATGAGCCTAGCATATACCAGTTTTGATCCTTTGCGATACCAGATGAAATTCCGTTACGCAGTCCATGAGGAGTAGCCATGCTTTAAGATGTATGTGGTCTCTTGTTTACCTAATACCTTGCTCTTGACAATTCCTGCTATATTCCTACACTCCCGTCTATCGAGGTCCAGGAGGAACTTTGTATACTTCCGATCTAACTTTTTATACATGACTTTTGAAGTTTTGCATCCAAATTGTTCGTTCCATCGCTTTTGATTTTCCGTGCCATGCTCTTATCCAGATCGTCGTACACACAACGTATGGCTTTTCTAATGTTGATTACACAAGCCGCCATTGGAGTGGTTCTTATAACTCCCGTTATACATAGCGCAGCGAGCATCTAAGCCCTTTCTTTGGCTTCCGGTAAGTAAAATGCTTGAGAGAGAGATAAAAGCCGCTAGTTGAGCCGAGCATCCTTCCACAAGCATTTAAGGCTGCTAGCTTTTCTTACTCTTTCATCCACAATGTGCTTCCCCAGCAGTTTGCTGTCCAAGTCTACCCCAAGGTATTTTTTGCGGTCCTCAAGAGAGAGTTGTGTCTAATAATCAAAGGCAGCTTCCGTTTTGTATTTCCTAAAGAGAACTAGCAGGTCCGTTTGTTCTGTATTCAGTCCCAGACCCGATTGCAATGCTTAATTCTGAACTATAGTGAGAGTATTGGTCATCATATTGCGAAGATTGTGTACCCGTTAATAAGATGGTTACGAAGTCTTCATATGCCTCTAGACGGGCCCCAATCTAAGTTCGTTAACTCTGCTCTTATCCCTCTAAAAAGTCTTCTGAACGAACATTATATAGCAAGTTTAAAACCTCTTGCCTTGATACTATTCAGAATGGATACCGTAGAATGCTCCAGAGATGTCAATATGATTCCTTGTTTTGTAGGGCCTATTTAATGTTACATGCGTGTTGCGTTATGAACAAGCTTTCGGAAGACACTGCGGCCCTGATATGCACATCACAGGTTTTCTCTAATGTTTTCAGCAGTAAGGTAATTAAACTTATAGGCTTAAACTCTTTCGAGTAGGTTGGATTGGTTTTGTCTGCTTTGCTAAAACATCTTTTCGCATTTCCGAGAAGAACCAAAGTAATACTCTCTACTACCACAAGGGCTTATGATAAAAGTCCCGCTATATAAGGCACTATTTTCTCTACTTGTGGTAAGTCATTAAAACAGAGTAATTGAAACTGCATAGATTCATGACTTAAATCTCTGTTTTTCTGCAAGTAGACACCTTTATAAAAGCTTTTACAAGATTACCTTTATAAATGTTTAACTTTTCCAATCTTTCTTAGACACATTTTCAATTAGCAAACTTTGAAAGCAGTTAAAAATATCCAACGCAATGCTCCAATTGCTGCATAAATAGACTTCTTCCGTTTAGTCACTAAATTCTCCTCCTCAACCGTATTCCAGCAACTTTAGCTGCCACACGGAAAGACTTCGCGTTCGCGCTCAGCGAAGTGATTAGATAAATGACCTCAAATGTCGGACATTCTTTCCAATTAATAAAAAAGACACTAAAGCATTTTTTTCCTACTTTCACTTACATAAAGTACGCTTTAGTTTTCCTAGTACTCTGTGCACATCCTTCACGCTGTACACTGAATCACTCTTTGCCTAACTATTTTTCTGCCACACCACAAATGTAATTATCATTAATTCACTTGTTGGCCGGTGAGTGCACAACGGTCCATCAGTGTGGGCGTAGCGCGGCGACGTCGAGTGTCTTCTTAGGTACTTCACTGGCAAAGTTCATTATGCCTTCACAATGGCAACAACAGCAATTACAGTTATGTAAAATGAGGAATGTGAATTACAACAAAATGAGTGGCTACAACAAGCGGTACTTACAACAGCATTAGCGGTCAAAGATGCAGCTGCAGCTGTAGCGCACTCGACGTGCGGCTCTCACACTCTGCAGCGTTCACCATCGATTTGTACGAGTACATATAGTCTCGTGCAATTTCACTGCTCGCTTCTCGCTTTAGCTTTTGTTGGGCATTCGATTTTCTGACATACGCCACTGCGCTAATTAAATGCAAGTAGTAAGTGATACTTATGACCCCTCAATGCAGAGAGCGAATTCTCAAAGTTTCCCCACATTTAAGACAAGGATTTGGAAATTAAGTTAGGTTTGGAAAAGTTAATTGGTCGTTCCAAACAAAAAGGGATCTCGCTTGGACAACTTGTAACGCCGGTCTGTCATTGTACCTAGAACTCTAATAAAAATTTATCATAAAGACCATTATAAATCGACCAAGCGCTTAGAGCCGATCATGCCGGCTGGTTGGCTTCAAGGGACACCTACGATTGCTGCAAGATGAAGTTTGCTAAAGGCAGGCAATTCAGTGGATATTCTACTCTAGACTAGAAGGAACTCGCAGTCGTATAGAAGCTGGTCATCAACCTACCCTGCTTAACGCGTGCGATATCCATAGGTCCTAAATCGCAAGATAACAACCGAGATCCGACTCTGATGGGAGCGAGGTACGGGTACTACGTCTAGCTAGCGCATGGATCTTGCAGTTTCTAGCGATTTCGCTATGACCAGGCTCCAAAGAAGTAATATGATGCTATTTATAGTGAGAACAGGCACTACTTGAGCGCACTGTTTGCGAACTCAATTATAAAATATCGCGGTTCTGCTGTCCTCCCTGAAAAAATTAACACTCCAGAGCAGTAAATCTACTGCTCTACCTTAACAGCTGCCATTTCTGTCACAAAAACACTGCAGTAGTACGGTAGTCCAAAGCTAAGCTTGAGGGAGAGCTTCTTATAAATGACTCCTCCTCCAATTTTCCCCCTAGCTTCGACATATTCGTGAAAAAGCGCGCTGCGCCTCTTCTCTGGCGACTTCTCCCAGTCCATTTATCCACGTGGGTATGTGTGGAAAAAGAGCTAGTACAAGGAGAAGCTCTTATAACGCAGTTTTCAAGGATGCAGTTGAAAGAGAAGAGAATTTCAGCTGGCCCTAGTTGTACTCCGTCATAAACTCGGCTTCTCTGAAATTTCGAGCGCTTTTCTCAGGAATGGACCTACCGGCATTATCCACGGATGCTATGTGTAGAATAGCATTGAGCGCCATTGTTGGTATAGTCTACTGTGCACCAGAGATGCCGATGAGAGCCGCTCTTTGGACGTCTGAAAGCTTCTTAGCGAGCTTAATTTTTCGAACGCACTTTATCAGACAAGTACACAGCCAATATTGTTCTAGGCTTAACTACGGTTTCGTAGAGCCAAAACACAGCCTATGGTGCAAGTCCTTTCCTCTTCTTTTTAGCTTCTCTACAGCAGTATGAGACAGACGATTTTTTATTTACTTGTGAAAGTTTTCTATCAAAGATAATCCCCAAGTATTTTACCTTATCTAAAGGTCGAAGATGCAAACATTGCTTTTACGCCATTGCTTTTAATGCCTTGTTTTAGACTTCTGGTGTCGAAACCCGTGCAGTTGCGATGCACGCTTCGCATCAGCTCCATACCTACCATATGAAGCCTCAATCGCTCTCGACACGGCGTGTAAATAAAGATGTTGCTTACAAAACAAAACAACTCAAATTCTCCCAAATTAAGGGTAATTCTATCCAAGGGACTTACATATACTCGCACACCCATGTACCTCACAAATTCGATTTGGGCATTGCCCGCTACAACACGTTCATGTATCACATGCAACACAGCTCAATTACAAATTCCATTTAAAATATTACCTTCTGAAGTCACTAACCCCACTCTTATACTCTTCTTGCACGTTTCTTTGCAGTGACCACCGTGGAGCCGAATATGTTCACCACATGCATACCCGTCGGTGGCAATTACACACCCGGTGCTGGTGCAGCCACAAGCGGCGCCTTCGCCCCCAACACGCTGGCCAACTCATCGACCGACTCACTGTCCTCTGGATTCGAGGCAGCCGGCTATGCGGCATACTCCACGGCACTTAGCGTCACCATCGCCATCGGTTGCAGTCTGCTCATCCTCAACGTGCTCATATTTGCTGGCGTCTACTACCAGCGCGACAAAACGCGGCTGGAGGTGAAGACTTTGCAAAAGCAATACCAACAACGCAGCATGCACCAGCAAGTGCCCTATCCGCCCGATCCCATCAAGCACGCGCACTACCACATGGGACATTCACAGAGTGCAAATGTTATTGTAGATGTGGAGAATCATGGCGGAGATCCGGGCGCTATGCTGCTGGCGGCCGCGGCGGCAGCCGCAAATGCAGCGGATGTTAAGCCACCACCATCGCATATTTGCACCAACACCGGCATGCAGATGGGCGCCTCAGTGCAACAACAACAAGCTGGTGGCAGCAGTATTGACCTCTGTGGCATAGCCTCCACGGCCGCCAAGCAGCAGCAGCAGCAGCAACAGCAACAAGGCGGCTCAATTATGGTCAGCGGGTCGCCAGACATATCCGGCGGGCTAATGGGCAGTGGTGGCAGCTGCAACGTGACCTATAGCACGACAACTAAACAGCAGCATCAACAACAACAACAGCAACAACACATGCAACAACAGCAGCAACAGCTTCAACGAGAGCACATGCAAATCAAAGGCATGAATACGCAAACATTCGGACGCATCGCAACAAGCACCGGTGGCAGCGGTGGAGGTGGCGGCGCAGTCACAATGACCAGCAATATCGCGTACAATGCCGGCATGATGACGCTCCCTAAGGCCAGCGCATTACATCACACCAACTCCGTGAACTACGGACGCAAACCAGGTGTGGGTGGAGGCGGAGGTGGTGGCAACTCCGGCAATAGCGGTGGCACTAACATAACGGCGGCGCTGCTCGACTCCCGCGGCAATTTATTGCTAACTAGTGGCGCAGGTGTCTCCATGGGTGATTGCATGACATTGCCCAGGAATCTCGCTACCTCTGCAGCACGGCAGCATGGCACCGTGACAGGTAAGTGCTTCCCTGAACATGACACATCTGACACGAAATAGAGCAATAAAAGGAAATGGGCGAAAAAGGAGTGAATCTTCGTGATAATATTTATAGCCAATTAAAAAGTGAAGTTATTCGAGGAACAAACTTATATTCATGCGTCAGATGCAAAAAGCTGTTCCAAAAACATCGATATTCTGTAAATATTCATTGTAAAGGCAAACTAAAAAATATGAGATACTGCGATGACTTCAATAATTCTCACGTTCCATATTCACTTATCTATCGGTGGCGCAGAAAGCCCCTCAATTAAAATTGGGTCGGCATGAAAATTGTCTTTTTCAATCGGAAAAAGATTCTGACTTCTCAATGATAACTAGTATGATAACTAGTATGAGTGCCAGTCCCCATCGGAATCACAGACAGCTGTAAAGCTGATGGGTTGACAAGAAAGGGTACCCCAGCCACGCTATCAGTAGAATGGGAACGGGTCGTTGCTCCCCTCTTATCGTGTTCCCTTCTACTGGATTGGAACTTGACTTTCCCTAGATTACCTTCGCAAGACTCATTTGGCCCAAGATCGATTGTAGGAGACACAGCAAGGCCTTTGCGTTTTGTAAGACTAGTCTCTCCATAGTTGTAGGGTCCTTACAAGCCCTTCCCATATCGGCGTCCCTGCTGCGGGAACTGTATGGAAAAAGACTAGATGTTTCCAACTAGATCTCAGCACTTCCTTCTTTATTCAAGGCTTTAACACTAGGGAGCTGAGACTTTCAGATATCCTCGCTGATGGGAATTAGAATTACATGCCTAAGTAAGGCGCCTTTCTGACTTATTTGTTCGAATTACAGAAGTTCTACCTTTACGGCTTCACTAGGGATCACACAGAGTAGTCCAAGTATCATCTGAACCCAAACAAACCAAAAGATATTTTATCTTAATTTCTCTCTTTCCATTTCTTTTTTTTTTTTTTTTTTTTTTTTGAAGAATTCTTCAAATTCTTAATTTGTCAGTAAAAGATCCAATCAATATACGATTCAATTTATCAGTATATGGATCCACATTTTTAATAGAAAATTTGCAAACATGCTTTCTTCACTTCAAGTGTAAGTACCTGACATACTATATATACAAGGTGCGTTCCAAAGTAAACAGGACTTAAAAAACATTACAAATGGTTTTTTCGGCAACATCAATTTATTTTATTCAAAATAGTCTCCTTCTGCTTCAATACAGCTTTTGGCACGATCCAAAAGCATATCAAACCAGTGATTTAGCTCGTTGGCCGGTATGGCCGCCAGTATGACGGTGCAAGCCTTTTGAATGGCCTCAACGTCTGCATAACGCTTTCCTTACATGGGCAAATGCATTTTTCCGAAAAGGAAGAAGTCGCATGGTGCCATATCTGGTGAATACGGGGAGTGGTTGATGGTTAAAATGTGATTTTTGGTCAAATAATCGTCCTTCGAATGTTGGATTCTGAGCAATTTTTGGTCGTCAGTCAATTTGTGCGGAAGAAACCGTGCACACACCTTTCGTAAGCCCAAATGTTCGGTCAAAATGCGATAAATCGATGTTTTGGAGATGTTCAATTTCATTTCCATGAATTTCAACAATGATTTCGGCTGATTTTTGATGAATTCACACACAGTTTCGATGGAATTTCCGGTGATCACGGATTTTGTTTGGCCCACATGTTGATCGTCATTTATGTCCTCACGACCAACACTTTGAAAACGTTGAAACCACTCGTGCACTCTGTTACGGGATAGGCAATCATCGCCATAAACTTGTTTCATCAATTGAAACGTTTCGGTAAAAGTTTTACCAATTTTAAAACAAAATTTAATGTTGGCCCTTTATTCGAAGCTCACTTTCGCACCGATAACACAAACATACTGACACTTCAAACGCAATAACTTCACTTCCAATCTATGAAATGTGATGAAACTCTCACTGGACAATCGATAAAGATTCTAACGCACCAGTCGACATATACATACATAAATGGCGCCACAAGGGGGCACTAGATTCAAAAAGCCCTGTTTAGTTTGGAAAGCACCTTGTATATCGTCTATACCAAGCGCACGTTAGCATTCTCCTCTCTACAAGGTTACCGTAATATTCAATGAATTAGAATAATCAAGTTAATTGGCGGTCTTCAACTTTGTGGTAGAGTGTAATAACGCACAACTATGACATACAAATATTTGTATGCGGCACTCGGGCATTCATAGTCTACGCTTTGATAAGGCCGAACTCACTGCAAGTGATTCCGAGCAGTTAATCGTTTGACACGCCGCACTATTTACACTCAATTAATTATTACAAAGAGATTAACCGTTTGTTATAACTTGTATTTTGTTGTTGTTATTTAAATGGCATATATGTATCTATTAAGCGTGCTTAATCACTTAGGTATGGTAACTTGGAATCCACCACGAGTTTATATAAAATCAAACTCAAATGACAGACCTTCAAGATGACTTGAGTTCGATTCTTCCTCATAGGTTGTTATGTTAGTTTAGGGCGTCGGTTTAATCCAAAAGCGGTGGGTCTCACTTGGACGTATACTAGATCTCCAAAAAAGGGGTCATCATCATCAGTATGTGCAAAGCATCAATAGTTTTCGGAATAACAACTGATTTTGAACGACCTTTCCATAATTCGTCTTAGAATGATCTAATACGTCGATTGAATTCACCATTCCATCGATAAACACTGGTCTTTGATGGAGCTTCCTCGTCAAAATTTAATTATGATGATTTAATCCACGCCGAAATTTGTAACAAATTATCGCGCAAAAATGTTCGAGACTTAATTCCATTCTATAGTAGAGATGAGCATTTTAAGTTACTGTAAACAACACAAATAACGCTCGAATGTTAAAACGTTCTGAGTACTTAATACTCTTTGCAGGTTTATTTTGAATTTGATCGGCTAGTTTTTATGGTAGTTATCTTCCATAGTGGTTCGATCTGAACAATTTCTTCGAAGATTATAGCGATGTCTTGGACAATAAATTATATCAAATATCAAGAATATAAAGCGTCAAAGGAAAAAGAGTTCTATGCAATAACTTACGAGTATTTGGATCCGTCAGTTTGTATGACAGCCATATGCCATTGTTGAGAGAGTGTAACATTGTCTTGGGCAACAAACGATATCGGTGTTTCCGCCAAAAGAGCAGCATCTTGGTTAGAAAAGTGTGTATACAAAATTTCAGATCGATAACGCAACAACTGCAGTTCGAATATATATAGACGAACAGATATTCGGACCTGACTCAATCGACTCACCTGGTCACGCTGTTTCATTATAAACATACTCTATTGGATCTTCAACGCTTCCTTTGGAATGTTACAAACATCATAATAAATTTAGTATACTCTATTGAGGGTTTGAAAATTGTGAAGCCCCTGAATGAATGAATTAACTGAATTTTTGAAATAATGAGGACTTTCGAAACATCTCTGCACCTGTAAAGCAGCACAGCTGCTTGCGCCACAAAAGTCACATTTACAGATTACATACAAGCTATAACAATAACTTTCTACAGCCAATCTACACTTAAAAGTAAATTTGAACGTTATTAAGCAAAAATTAATGCGCAACCAATCAGGCATGCACCCACACATAACGACTCATGAAAAAGTCGTAAAAAACGTTAACTCGTAAAAAGAGAATTTAATGTGCACGCATCAGCAGATTAACTCAGCGCCCCACACCAGACTACTAGCAGCTAAAACAGTGTTTAGTGCAACCCAGTAGGAGAAGAATGACTTTGATAATATTATCATACAACCAAATATTTTGCTACCACGCTTCTTGATACAAGTTGATTGAAGACTTACACCTAACTTGTTGTGTACGACGTTCATGCGTTGAGCCGACTTCCGTTATAAAAAACTTTTTGACCGAGGCACGGTCTTTTGCAAACAATTTCATTTATCAATGGCAGTAAATCGAAATTGTTTAATAGACAATTTTCTGCAAATTAAGCCAACTTGCAGAACTGGTCTGCAGCTAACTTCGGCACTGTTTCTCAATACAACTGCTAATCGTTAACATATCAATATAGAGCTGCCCATTTCTACTACTTTTGTCATTTTATGATTCGTGCAACCGTTGTACATCGACAGTTGATTTAATGACTGAACAGTGTTGCAGAGCTGCAGAAGATTTCTAACAATTTTCTGCCTCATCATTTGGCATATTTGCGTAAAAATCGAAATGATTGCAAGCAATCACAACGAAACCGGCCCCGCTGGTGATGCCTATAGCACAAACTGCCTCCATAAAAATTCATTATGTTACAGTAGCGGCTGAAATTTGCCGATAAGTCGAAGGTGATAACCGAGGAAACAAATGTTGAAATTATGAGAAATGAAATGAGTGAAATCAAGTGTGGCGAAATATTTGCAATTGCAGCTGTTGTGCTGGCGGCTAAGCATGTGGCGGCATGCAAAATATGTAGTCCAACATTCAGTCCAATAAGGGCGCAAAATACCGGTAAAAAGGGAGCAAAATACAACGACTTGTGGAAATCATTACGAGTCGTAGTGGCAGTTAGTTTTCGCTGACGCTACTTCAACTCAAGCCAGCAATATTGCGCGAGCTGAGAAAATCTGCAGCAATGGTTGTCAAGTGGCAGCTGAGTGCAACTGCAGCTAACTTAAAATGAAACACAAGCAAAACACATTTCAAATGCTACACAACCACTTCAAGCACGACTAATGATTCTGCTTAAGCAAGCGCTGTTGTGCGGCGCATCGGTAAGCGCAGGCCAGCAGCTCTCTGTATACCTATATATACATACAAACTTATATACTTACGGTATTTCTATAAAAATATATATGTATGTATATATGTATTTAGTTGATAGAGGACAGAGCAATGCTGCAACATTTGCGTAAGCATCGGAAAATGTTTCTTTTTCCACTTAAGTGGCACAACCGTCAGCGAAATCCATAAAACCTAACGGTACACGCAGTTCTGCGCTCCGCAATAATAACTTAGAAAGTCGGTTATTGGAAAATGTGAATAATTCCGGTTGATTGCACGCTCAACTCAGGTTGTTCAATTGTATCGAAAGTGTTGCTGATTGCGAAGTTCTCGCCAAGTAGTAATTTAAATAGTTTGACGAGCAGTGTGGTATCTGTATACCTACTTTAATATATGAACATAGTTGACGAACATTTCAATACTCTTCAAATAGTTAGTTAGAATTCAGCAACTTGACATTTTGTTATTCGACTGAACTGTCCAAGTCAGCAGAGTTACTACTTATTTCGTACATTCGCTTCATTGATTTAGAAGTTAAACCTTAAGGCTCGTGCAGCTAGGCTCGTCCAACTAGGAACAACAGAGGACTGCCTTCGGGGTGGCGTGCTTCTGCTGTGGAATTTAATGGTAGATGAATTCTGGATTCGCTAACTTTCAATGGTATTCCTTGCCAAAGCTACGCGGGCATACATATATTGCCATTATATCAAAAATAAAATTTATAAGCACACTACGTGACATCATTCAAAGAAGACTTAACATATTGTAGCAAACCGATGGTGTGTAAATGTTGAACTTAACATTTACCCATCCAAAACTGACATCATTCCGTTCACAAAATGCAGAAATCTGCCATCACTGAGAGCCATTACGCCCAATGGGACTATAGTGGCTAAGATTGAAGCTTGTAAAGCAGGCATACAGCGCTAGATGTACAGCATGATAGTCAGACCAATGTCAAATATGGTGTGACATCTTGGGTGTCAAGCAGCAGCTGACGAAAATGCTGAGGCCGTCATGTGTATGTGGCATTTTATACAGGTCACTGCACTACACTATCGTTTGTGCGGCCAAAGGCACACAAGAGTCGGGTCTACGTAACCGGAACGGACACGGATTTTTACCCGGCCAAGGACTGTCAACTCTGCAGATTTCTGCCGCTACAACAACAACAACAACCAGAGCATATATCCATTCCCACGATAGTCGGGTCTACATAATCGGAACGGACACGGATTTTTATCCGGCCAAAGACTGTCAACTCGGCAGATTTCTGCCACTACAACACCAACAACAACCACAACAACCAAAGCATACATATATCCGTTCCCACGACAGTCGGGTCTACGTAGCCGCAACGGACCCGGACTTTTCTCCGACCAAGAACTGTCAACTCGGCAAATTCTTACCGCTACCACAAGAACAACAACAACCAGAGCATAGACGCAGGTTGCCGCTCACATTTCGGGATTTGCCAATATGGCATCTTACAACTTTATCGTAAAGCTTGCAAACGGAGCGCCTTATGTGTTGTTTACAGTATTTTAAAACATTCATCTCGGCCCAAAAATGGAATTAAGTCGCGAACATTTTCGTACGATAATTTTTTACAACTTTCGACGCGGATTAACTCACCAACAATGCATCAATGAATTTAATTAAATTTTTGGCGAGGATTCCCCAACAAGGACTAGTGTTTATCGATGGTATGGTAAATTCAATCGAGGTCGTTGATCACTCCAAAACGTTTTCTCTAAAGGTCGTTCAAATTCAGTTATTGTTCCGTGAATTATTGATGCTGTGCGCAAACTGATATTGAAGGATCGTCAAGTAATCTATCGTGAGATTGGGACAACTATAGGCATTTGTGAGGCTGGCAAACATAAAATATTGCATGAACATTTGACTGGAAAATTATTGTTCTGAAATTTTCGTTCCCCTTCTTGACTAACTTATAAAATATCTTCGACATACATTCAAGCTAAAAGACTGTGAATCAAGTTAATTGTTAACGAAGTCTTTCGCTGATTTTTTCCACTCCCTCTTTCTCATGTACATTTTATTTACCGATTTATTTACGCTGTATTTGCAGCTTGCCATTTCTGCCACTTAATTCGGACCTATCCAGCCACCTTTTGGCACGCTACAAAATGTGTTCACACCATACAAGCATTTGTGCGAAATAAAAGCGACTAAGCAGCGAGCTGAGAGCTGAAATTTAGCAATACAAAGTGTTACTTAATGTCACCCTTTTCCATTTAATGGCGCTTTAAATTTATATGCTTACTAAGTATTACCCGGTTTCTAGTACCATTACCTCCATTTTTCGCTCGGCCAGCCACTTCGACCGATAATCCGTTTCTGGCTTAATTGTTCGGCCCTTTTCACTTTTAATGGCTGCAGAGGACATTTTATTAGCTTGTTAAGTGGCCATTTTCCCTAGTCGAGTTTTATCACCTAGTATTGAATGTACCGTTAGGCACTGCTCACGACTAATAAATAATAATGGCGACTTTATGACATTTAATAGAAATAATTCATGACAAATAGAAGTGTGGACGCGTACAAACATACCGTACCGACTTGGGTGTGTATATACATATGTGAGACTGGCACATTAGCTAATGTGATTTGCTTTATTATTCAATATTTGTTTTATGATGGAACTCAAATTCTCGAAATCACTGCTGTCGCCCTGAAAGCTTTATCTTGGAACTGTAAATTATGCAAATTCCGTGCCTGTCCGTGTGTGTATTTACGCGAACTAATCCTTCAGGTTTTAATATCAAACTGAAATTTTGTACACATCCACATCTACAAAGCACCTTGTGGTCAATAAATATTTGCTCAGACCTTTAATTTCTTTTTCAGGGACGTGTTCATTAAGTAAAAGAGATTCTGTGAGTCTGAATGCAACTTTCGCGACCAAAGACACATTTTTCCATCTGTGAAAAACTTTTCTGGATTCTCGGCGAAAAAATACGACAAGTAAATAATTTTCACAGGCTTTTCTTGAGGCCAACTTTACTCCATTAAGGGAGTTCTGAAGACCCCTTCTGTTGCAATTTTTTTCGACTGCTTGCTTCATTCTCATCAGTTGTGACAATGTAGAATCAATCGTTCGAACAGGCTAGAGCAGCTCATAGTGGATGATTCCTTTCCAATCCCACCAAACACTCAGCATAACCCTTTGAGGCGTCAATCCTGGCTTTACGGCAATTTGAGCTTCACCACGCTTGATCTATTTCGCACATTGTTGTCGTATTTGATCCGCTTTTGGCCTTCAGTTACCACTCGCTTCATAAATGGTTCTATTTCATTTCGTTTCAGCAAAGAATCGCAGATGTTAATTCGGGCCATTAAAATTTTCACAGACAAGACATGTGGTACCCAAAAATCAAGATTGAAAAAGCAGGACTTTTACGAAAAATAGTTCAAAACCGTTTGATGCTGCATGTTAAGTTCCTTAGCTTTGTCATGGCTACTTATGTGATGTTCCTGGTTAATCTTTTCCATAATTTTATCGACTTTTTCAACGATAGGTCGACCAGAGCGAGGTGCTTCCTTCACATCAAAATCTCCAGAACGGAAGCGAGTGAACCACAAACTGATACAGGATTGTTTTCGTAAACTTTACAAATTTCATTGGTGGCTTGCGTGGTATTCTTCTTCTTCCCTTTTACATAGAAACATTTCAAAATGTAGCGAATTTCTTCATTATTTTCACTAACTTTTCAATAGCTGTAACTTTTTTCAATTTCCCCGAATTTTTTAGTTTTTTTTGTTAAATGAAGCTTAAAATTTCACCTTTTCAACACTATATGGTATGACAGAATGTGATTGGTAGCACTGGAAATATACGACTGCAACGACTTCTATTGACAAAATACGAAAAAACTTTTTCAACAACGTAATATTCAAGTCTTATGTAGTTAGTGTAGATGGATTCCAGCCAGTTGTATGACAGTTAGCGACCTGTTATGATTCCTAGATGGCCGGACTTGAATAATTTCAACAAGTTGATCCAAAATAAATTTCATGGAATTTAGCATGAAGTTTTGTCCCAGTCAAAGCTACAATCTCCGAGCATATTCGTCATATGCGTCAGCCTTAGTACAAAACCAAGTTAAATCGTCTAAACATTCCCCCACCTCATCAGCGTTGTGGAAAACTTTTAAAAATATTCATACTCCATTTATTTTATATTTCCCTAAAATAAGTGAGTCACTCTAAGCACCCCGTTTCGCTGCGCTGGCTATAGCAAAGCCAGTGACACTTGGTCACGTATACGCCAAGTCGCACAGTCCGCAGCAAATCAATTCTGCCAGAATTGAAATGTGCAATACCACTGAAGCCACAACAAACAAAAAAAATTGCCTCAAGCTTAATTAATATTTCCCGTGCGCACTACCGTTAATCGAACAAAAACAACAACAGCAACAATACGCGTACGAAGTGCGGCTACTAATTGAAAATGCGAAAATTTCAAAACGATTTAATGCTAATGAGAAGCGATCAACATGACCATTGAATAATTGCAGATTTGCAATGAAAACTGCATGAGCATTTCTCAATTTCGGCTAGATGAGGGAGTAAACGTTGCGATGATGTCGGGCATGTGAACGTGTGAATATGTTGCAGATATCGGAATCGCAACATGCAGTCGCTGTAGTTGTGGTCGCGGTCGAATTCGATTGAATGTGCGTTATTGTTGTTGGCAGCGTTTATCTATCAATGCAGCTATGCCGTAATATATCCACTTTTGGCAGCATAAATACAAGCGCATATGAACTGTTACACGTGCGAACATATACACACACACAAATGGAAGAATAAGATACGAGTGGATTCATTATGGACAGACGCCAATGCAATTTCGCCGTGGAAATGTTGCATTTAATTATTGTTGAATGCGAATGCGAAATCACACACACATACGCAGCTTCAATGCCGGCGGAAGTTGATTAGCGCCGCATTGGCTGACAACCGGAAATGGTAACATAACTCAATACCTACGCCCCACACCAGCAACATTTCCACCGTGCCACACACTGTTGCTGTATGCAAATTCAATTACAGCTAAATACAAATTAGTTCTCGCTCAGCCCATACCTCCCTCCCCCCTTAACGACAACCACCCTATGACACTACCCAACAGCATTCTATATTTCTCATTGTCAGCGCTGCGTAAGCGGCATGCCGCACCAATTACCTTTCCACAAATTATACAAAGCTTAACGCAGCAGCTGGAGCTGCGTCGGCGAATTCGGGCAGCAACAGTTTCGATTTTGATTTTCCATTGTTCCGGCGGCTTGTACCAAACAATTTAGTGAAGCTGCTGTTTGTAGTAGGTGCGAGCTGTGGAGTTGCATATGCTTGCAGGAGCGTCACAATGTCGCGAACAGTGCAAAAACCACGCCATAAAGCAACAACAATTCCATCACCAGAGCAGCTGTATACAATTAGCTGGTACGGTGTGGCCGCAGCCTTTGGTAGTATTCAATTGCTTTTCACTTCCCCTCGTTCTCGCCTCACACCACACACACACACACACCCTTTGCACCGATTTCTTTCCATTATTTCCGGTAAATGGTCGGAATACTCACATGAAATGCAATATTCTGTTTTACAGGAATTAGAGTGCAAAGCTGGGCACTAATGCGCGCTGCACCGGCAATTAGTGATGGACTGCAATTTTCATTTTGATTTATGTGTTGCGTAGGTGGAAGTTTGTGATTGCCGAAAATATCCTGTTGTACAATATGTTCTTTTGCATAGGTTTGTTTGGCAAATACTATGTTCGGACCGCCAACGAATACATGTTTTCGTGGGAAAAACTGGTTTTCGCTGAAAACAACTTGAAAACTTACATTCCACTCATTATAATGGGTGCCTGCTCTAGTTTAATCGATGCTTTTGGAAGACATATTTTGCCGGCCCTAAATTGTCACTTGATATTTGTTTACATTCCATACACAAAAACAGCTGTCCCCTGATATTGTCATATTAGGGGGATTCTCTTGCTCTTGCAAAACCTTGCACGGTGCCGAAATTGCACAATTTTTCTCTTGATGCAACGGCACAATAACAAACACACGCAGAAAATTATTTGCAATGGCTATAAATATGTCAGGCCAAACCCCACGTTTATTTTCGTGCCGTCATATTTCACTAGATTCTGCAAAGGGTGCTCTCTTGGCCTTGCATATTTCGGTATAGGATTTTTTCATTATGTGTCATCGTGCAATCTTGTAAGAGGAAGAGAATGCCGCTATTGGCAGTTGTCACACATCGAAAACACACATTGTCGGTCCGAACGACTTAGATTCCACAACATACAAATGTGTTTTCAAAATGTTTTCAATCTCGGTCCGAACATAGTATAATGGTTTTTCAGGAAGTTTTTTTGATATAAATAACCTTGAAGTCGAATTAAGCTTACTTAATAGGGAACAAAAACCGAAGGTCTAACCAAAAATTTTACATCAAAATCAGGGAAATACCTTCAAGCGTTGGCAGAGGGTGAAAGGATAACAATCTTCTTGTAGGACCCAAAAGGTGATCTAGTGGCAGGTGTCCAAAACATACAGAATTTGTGTATGGATCACTTCTCCAGCGTGCTGAACAGCAGTGAAAGTGTAATACCAGGAGATAGTGAAGCCGATTCCTAAATCACTGACGCTGGAATAGATGTTCCACTGCCCGACTATGAAGAGGTTCGAATAGCAATCACCCGTCTGATGAATTTCCGGTTATGGTCGTACGAAAGCATGCCCGACGTTTGGAACCTAAGCGTGCTCAGTCCTATCCACAGGAAGATGAACCTCACCGTGGTATAAGCCTCCTTATTATCGCATGCAAAGTTCTGTCAACAAGAGATCTAAAATTGAGAGCGTACAAAATACAGCTTGAATAGAAACTGAAGCCGCTCGACCTTCCCAAGCTACATCGCTTCACTCTATGGGCTCTTGAAAAGCTCCAAAAAAATCTGACGTTTTCGAGCTAAATTTTGTTCAGCGCTGCGGCTTATTTCTGAAGATTTCAGGAGATGCCATTTAGTTCAGAAAAAACAACGATTTGGTGTGTTTTGTGGGCAGATGGACAGTGATGGTTCATATTTTTTTCAAAAATGATGACGGTGAGAAAGTAACCGTCAACGATGACCGTTAACGCGCCATGATAACCGACTATTTGATGCCCGAAATTGAAGCTCATGATCTCGACGATATTTGGTTTCAACAAGACGGCGCCACTTCGCACACATCGCATCAATCAATGCATGGCAGGTCGATCCTCTCCGATTTAGGCCTTAGAGCAAACCATCACGCATGTTATAGAAGTCGAAATGCTTGAAGGGGTCGTCGTAGATAGATCTCAATGGATGGACCACCAGAGACGTAGCCGCGACCAATATTTGAAAGAGATAACCTTCAAAAAATAAATTTCAAGAATGTTCTTTCGAGTGATAATAAACATTCCCCATTAAGTTTCAAACTGAATATGAAAAAACCAAAGATTCTTGAAGCACCGTCGAGTAAATTTACTGAAAAATAGTTGCAAAAGTTTAGAGAAAAAGCTTCCACAGTAAATTGACTACAATTCGGTTGGTGCAAGACTTTCAGAAATTTCCAATTATGTGTTTCAGAGCATACGAAACCAGTTCTTATTTTAAAGCGTCATAAATGGATCTAAAATCAGTCACTTGCCAGCAATAAGCTTCAGCAAATTTGAAGTGGACATAAATCGTTACTTTTCACAAATCGACTTTACCGATTCGGTACACACGAACCAACGGAAGTCGACAAGTCGAAAACAAAATACCAAAACTGACCTTGGCCAGCGCTCTGACAACATTACAGGCCACTTACACGACGACCAACAATATCTAATATCATGACACATATTTCTCACTCTCATTTAAAGTTTCGACTCTGGCAATGGTTGCCGGTGATATGGTGAGGTACTGCAATGTTTACTATTACTCACTGCGCTCGCAGCCATTCGCAGGCGTTCTTCTGCTGCTGATTGACCTGTAATTGCCACTTTGTTTGCGTTAACAATGCTGCTGCTGATTTGTGCCAGCCTTTTGTTGTTGTCGATAAATGCGTATGTGTGCGCCAAGGTAAAAGCCATTGATTTCAACTGACGTTTGATTTTTGCGCTTTTTTGTAAATCCTTTAAGAACATATATCATATGGCTTCGTCACCCACGCTGCGCTGCCTTACACTTGTCGCTATTTGCTCCTCTCCGCACCCACACACACACACTTGCAGACCCGTGGCGAAAGCATCGCTGCTTGTCACTCGAGTTGGGCACAGTGTGCACTTTCAACTTTCCGCTCGGCGCGCTCGCCTGCAGTTGTCAGCAGCAAATTGCCACACATGTGTTCTCTTGTTTGCTTTATGCCGCGTTGTTGTTTTTGCTCGCTGCATTATGTGTTCGCCGTGTTAGCTGCATTTTACTGCATTTGACAGGCGTGCTCTCTTGCCCTTCCTTCCCGTCTGTTGTGCCGCGCGCTGTTGTACCACTTCTCTTCCTCCTGCACGACTGCACTTTCCGCTGCTCATTCGGCTGTCGCAACATTTCACCATTTTTCTGTTTTTCTGTCTGCCTGTGTATGTGTGCGTTGGTGCGCTGCCCTTGCCGACGTGTGTTTTTCCGTTTGCGGCTACGTCTAATTTTCCATGTAAATTCGAATTTGATTAGTCGTTGTTGCAGCTGCAGTCGCAGTTGTTGCACGTCGCTTGCTTCAGGAACGATCGAAAGTGCTCTAAATATCTGTGCATGTGTGCGTATGTGCTTATGTGAGCATTTATTCAAATGTGACGTGCTCATTGGTTGGAAACGGTTCCATCTCTATTGATGTGCCCACAGTACGGTGCGGTGTTCGCCGGCTTACAGGGTTCCGTTGTTCCGCTGCGGCTTTTCTGCATTTCCGTTGCATGCTGTTGTTACTTGTACACCAACATTTACATTTTCTCGTAATTTATTGTAATGCTGTTGTTTACATTCGCTTAGTCACGTGACAGTAACCCCGACGATTGAAGCATAAATATTTAATGTGTCTAGTAAAGCGCAGTAATGTGTTTCATTCGTGGTTTTGTAGAGAGACCGTGCGAGTAATCTTAGATGTACATTTAGGTGTGTATTCTAGTTGAAGGGGGTTGACAGTGAACTTCGGTTGGATGATTGAAAAGGGTAGCAACATGAGCTCCAGCCCGCGGCCGGCTGCACTTAGGCTATAATTAGACGAATTGTGCTCCCGGTTGGTAACCAGATTAAACCTCATCCAGCAACTCAGTGGAATTAGTAAAAAAAACTGATTGGCAAAACCAAGTCGAAGCGTTGGGAGCCGTGGAGTATATCCCGTCTCATCCGACTGAAGGCTGCGCTTTCACAAAGATAATTCGATTCAGTCCGCAGTAACCACTTTTCTCATTTTCTGAAAGTGGGACCTTAAGTGGAGGTACCTGCAATGACCCCTAAAATATTACTAAGTTCTCTTTTGCCTAAAAGTAGGAGCTTTTTGGTGTGCCCATCATAAACACTACCACAAAGTAACTTTTTTGTATGCCTCTGTTGCGTATAATTCAAGACCTAAGATTTTTTTTTCGTTTTCATTGCTTCAAACAATCCTTAAAGGAACTGAATGGTCTGACGCAGCTTAGGGTAATGGTGTCTTCAGTCGCCACCATGTGAGCCTGCCTTTCATTTCCTTCAATACCTATATGACTGGATACTCGGACGATTTTAACCGATTTACCTGCTGAGAGTTTTATTGCCATTAAGGATAGCCTTAATTGCCGCCTAACTATCCACTAGAATGCTTATGGACAGTGCTTTTGCTTGGCACTTTCTGTTATGACCACAATTTCGATCTGAAAAACTGATTTCTAATTACATATTTAGTTTAAAGTTATTTTTTGCGTACGAATTACTACAGAAGCAGCCCGCTCCTGTTACTCTTTCAGCGATCCGTCCGGAAATATGTAGATTTCGCCGTTCGAACTGTCGATTACAGAATCATTAGTTTGTTCTTCTCACCTGGGGAATGAATGCGATGTGTTTCATTAGTCGTGGCTCTCCTTTTCTCGGTCACATTGCCATTTAGTCCTGAGTTTATTAACAATTTCGAATATGTTATCACGCCCGTAGTCATGACAAGTTTGGCTCCAATAGCAGGCTGGCCGTAAGCATTGCCTTTTACTTCACTTGTGTGTATTGACCGGGTATCGAGGATAAACTACAGAGCCTTTATTGATATAATTTTCATTACGGCCGTGATCCTCAGCAAGTAGGTCCACTGCATCTCTTCGTGGGATTAATACGACACTTTTTTGAAAATACCCTATACTTTACCATAGCATCATACGTTTATAATTAGACGGATGACGCTTTTGTAGAGCTAATAGACATTGTGGGATTGTCAATCTCACTTTTGCGCAATGGTGCTACTGCCGGAGTTCCAGATTTTAAGAGCTTTGGAAGCCCTACATTTATCGATATCTTTGTCAAAACTCAAGCGAATCATATTTCTGCCCATTAAAGGGGAGAGATTCAATTGCGAGGTTATTGTCCTTTTTGAGAAAAGACAGATTTCTATTTTCTCCAGATTAACAGATAGGCCGGGACCTTTCACCCAGTTGGCGGAGATCTCAAGGGCCCTTTTTTCAGGAGGAATTAAGATTCATCCCTTAACAGAGACCACACGGTCGTTACATATCAGACGTCTTTAAAATTCTCCCTGCCGAAGAGAACTAATAATTCGTTGAGCAAGTTGACCCAAAGCTAGCGAAATAGGATTTCTCCAGAGATTTCGGAGTGCCACAGGTAATCTGGTGAGCGACTTTTATATCTTCGTCATCGTATACGGCTTATCTATTGCTTAGCATATGACTTAACCTAGCCAGCAGATTCTGTTTAATGTCAAAAGCAGCGATAGCGATAGAACAAGTTACAGGCGGGCAGCGAAAGTACACAACCGATAAGCTGAGCGGCTACACCTTAGATATCTGTAGCTAAACAAATATTTCAAAAATCGATTTAAAACTTTTAATATTTTATTTTTGAGAGTATAACCTTTTGAAATATAAAAGAACTCGATTTTTATTAAATTTCATACCAGAAATCGCTAGTTAAAACCTGTATGGCTCACCCGCAAAACACCCGAAAAGTAATTTTGATGGCGAATTTAAAGGCTAAATATATATTAGTCGGCTTATTACCACTCTTTGATACTAATATTAACACCATGAATGGGACTTACGCCCTATATTATATTGGTTTTGTTTTTGCTGATTTGGATTTTTATTAGAGCCATCGATACAGCAAAATTCATTAGCTTCATTTAAGTAAGCTATAAACTAAAGTTGGAAATTCACACGTTTCGAGCCCAAAATGCCATCGTCGTAAACATACGTTGAGCAATGCAAATGCTGTAAATTACGAGCACTATAAGCACACCGAGCATCAACACACACGAGTACGACTATGTTATCGTCGTGAGCTTAATGGGCGAAATGGTTTGAATACGTATTGGCGGCAAGCAAAGCAGACATTTGATACTCTGAACGGCTACTTTACAAGTTAAAAACTATTTATGATAAGCGGATAATGAGCTCAACGGGTATATATGACATATACAAGTAATGTATACGCCTTTGTCGCTGTATATACAGTATATACAGTTGGTTTAGAAGCCTGAATTTTAGGTATTTTTTTTTTTGATACAACAAAAAAAAATCAAAAATTATTTTGACTATACATTTTTTACATGCTTTTTATTGATATTCAAGGAATACGTAACATAAATAATATAAGAAAAACAAGAAAAAACGTTAACTTCGGCTGCACCGAAGCTAATATACCCTTCACAGGAGCATTTCTTTTAGTAACTATGTGTTCAGTTTGTATGGAAGCTATATGCTATAGTAATCCGATCTGAACAATTTTTTCGGAGATCACATTGCTGCCTTAGAAAATAATCTATACCGAATTTGGTGAAGATACATTGCAAAATGTGAAAGTTTTCCCTCCAAGAACTTGATTCCGATCGTTCAGTTTGTATGGTAGCTATATTCTATAGTTAACCGATCTGAACCATTTCTTCGGAGATCACATTGCTGCCTTGAAAAATAATCTATACCGAATTTGGTGAAGATACATTGTCAAATGTGAAAGTTTTCCATACAAGAACTTGATTCCAATCGTTCAGTTTATATGGCAGCTATATGTTATAGTGGTCCGATATTGGCCCTTCCGACAAATGAGCAGCTTCTTGAAGAGAAAATGACGTTTGCAAAATTTCAAAGGATATCTTAAAAACTGGGACTAGTTCGTATATATACGGTCAGACAGACAGACGGACATGGTTAAATCGACTCAGCTCAACTTTATAGGGTCCATATATATACTTTATAGGGTCTCCGACGCTTCTTTCTGGGTGTTACAAACATCGTGACAAACTTAATATACCCTGTTCAGGGTATAAAAATTAAATTTAAAACAAACTGCAGGTCGGCGAAGTAGAGACTGATGAAATAATGGCTTGTCTTGGTGTGCAGGATATAAATCCTTTCCGAGACCTAAAATGAAAATTTATGCGAAATCCGTGAACAGTAAAAGTGTAGTTATCGCACTACGAAACGTTTTTGAAAAAAAAATTTTACAAAATGGTGGAGGTTTGAAAAAAAAGTTTCGTAATATATTTTCCCTGTTTTTTGTGGTTCGGAATTTTTTTAAAATAAAAAAAAAAAATCTTTCGAAATCTCTTCGTAGTGCGTTACTATAATGTGTAAGAAAGCTCTGTGTAAAATTTCATGTGAATCGGTTGAGTAGAACTTGAGATTTCATGCACACTGTTTCTAGAAAAGTAGATATGAGAAAAACGAGTTTAAAGTTTGAGAACTATTCGCGCGCAGTCGGAGTCGGAGTCACAAAATGAGCTGTAACTCGGAATATAATTTGAATTTCGAAAAATCCTCTTAGGGACATTTTCTTTACTATAAAAATATAAAAAAATCGATTTTTTCGAATTTCTAAACCAGAATACCCCTTAATATGTTGTTCAAAGCTACATTTATGAATATGATTTCTACTCAAATACACAGATATATAAAAGTAGGAGTACTCCATAACTGTTATAGCAGCGATGTTTAACGCATATCTTCGCAGAGCATTTTCTTAATAATGGCCGAGGAATAAAATACTGATTTTAGCTTGGAGAAGGCGACAAAAAAAGGGGATTAAGGGGGATTGAAAACATTACTCGATGAAGATTGTTGCCAAACACAAGAAGAGATCGCAGAATCTTTGGGGAACACTCAAGCAGTCATTTCAGAGCATTTAAAAGCATGCCATAAATGCTACAAAAAGAATCCCTTTTGGATCGGATTGGGAGCAGTGAAAAGTGGAGCCAATGCGAACAAGCGACGTAATCAGAAGCACTTCTAATGGCGGTCTACTTTCTCCGCTATCATGGGTAATGGTGCTAATTGGAATTGTACTTCAACTCAAAGAGCTTTGCGAAGGTTACACCTTTCGACAAGAAACAACGGACTAGTTGTTAACACTAGTAAAATGGACTGATGCTTTTCACGTATAAAACCAAAATACCTCAATTTAATCTTCATTCACTCGGTGGTACAACAATTTTCGCGTCCGCCACAGCCATACTATATACCTGAGGCTTGAAATCAATATCCAACTGAATTGGCCAACATTAGAGCAATAATATAATAACAGGAAAATAAATGAAAAACAGAGAGCTGCCTTTGCACGGGTTACCGAGGCTTTTAAGTCATGTCCGACTGATGCGCTCAATTTAATTCTGCATCAGCTGCCCACAGATGTTTTTACTCGAAAAGTAGCAGCAAGTTTTGCTATGAAAATAAAAGAATGAAGAGGTTGGAACAAAAAATATTATGGACATAGCGCCATCTTGAAACAACCAGGAAAGATTTCTAAATGCAAATGCAGATGCAAATCAATAATCAACTCCAAGATAGCGAAACACATATGGTCCAATTATAATAGGACTACGACTTATTACATAGGTACAGGAATAGCACTCACAGACTTACAACTACCATAACGAGGCACTGGGCTTTTGGATAACATGCGCTACAAATGGGTTTGCCTTATAGCAATATTTGCCGCAGCTTCAAGCTAGAAGGTAATAATTTCCACTTTCTCTGTGCATGCCCAGCTCTAACACAAAACGGACACAGAATATGTACTTGGAAGGCACCAGATATGAAACCATGAATGACTGTCCACAAAAGCTTAGATGGTATCATTGAGCGCAAAACTGAAACGATATAGCAAGCTTATGGAGGTCCTACGTTAGTGCATCAAAATGGCGCATTTGGCCCGAATTGAGCAAGAAAATTCAGCTCTTCTTCTTACCTATCCATAGCAATTAATCGCATGTGAAACCTGGCCAGTCAGCCAAAGCAACGGCAAAGAAACTACCATTGATGGCAAGGTAATGTTATGTATTTGCTGGAAACGAATTGTATTTAGAGCTTCTAAAATCAGGTGAGGATATTAAGGGTGAACTCTAACGACAACAACTCATCAAATTAAAGCGAGCGACCGCTAAAAACCGCCCTGAATTTGCGACTAGACACGTGGCATTAATCTTTCATCATAACAGCGCACGGCTTTATGTTGCAAGAGCGTCTAGAAACGATTTTGAAAACAGCGGATGGAAAGTTTTGACTTAAGCGCTTCATAGTGCAGACCTTGCCTCTTCGGACTACTATTTGTACCGGTCAAGCAGAACACCGTCACCGAAATACGGCTCACATCAGAAGAGAGTATTAAAAATTGGCTTGATTCGTTCTTGGCCGCCCAGCCGGCACGGCTTTTTAGAGGATTGAGTCCACAAATTGCCACAAGAATGGGGAACTTTTATATAAAGCTATCTTGACTGTTAATTTTGAAAAGAAAAATATGATTTTTTAAAAACTTAAAACAAGTAAGAAAGTTTTGAACCGAATGCGTACATTTTCGTGCTCAGCATATAAAAGCAATGCATATGTTGTTTTATACTTTATTTTTATTAATTTGTATTTAAGTCAAAAATTTTCGTTTCGCTGTTTTATTATTATCCCTTATCTCCGCCAACATTCCATCATAAATAAAAATAAGCTTTTATTGAGCTGCTTTCAACGTACATATGCTGCGACTGTACATACAAGTCTATATGCGTTATATGCATGCTTTATTCCCGATTTCCTGTCTGAACATATGCCAACAAAGGCGCTGGGAAGTCGATACGTTTGCTATGACACGCTTCAACGGTTTTTCACATGCCAATGCCACACACACACACATGCGAGCGTTTATATGTGCGGCTGTGTATGTACACTCCCCCTAAATTCCATGCACTCGCTCCATTTCCGTCCCTCACAATTTCCATAATAATAATGGCAAAGAGGAGCTTATGTAATAAAATAAAAATTAAGTTACTCATACCACACGGTGGCCCAGCATATGCACTCATATGCCAACAGTGTGTGTTTATGTGTGTCTGTGCAGTTACCTCCATGTCGAATAATGGAAATTGCATTTGCACAGCGTTTTTGATTTGATTCATTCGACGTGTGTACGGAGCCGAGCTGAGTGGCTCGTTCGTCGTTCCTTTCACATATTTTGTTATTGTTATTGTCAAACGTTCGGCGTTGGATTGTCGAAGCAGCCGTTTGATGTGCCATCTGACAGATGTATTGTCGCTAGTTGGGGGCGTCACTGCGTGCATGTCTGCGTGTATGTTCTTTGTGGCAAAGATTCAATTTCCATTCATGCGCGAATAATGCAGAATACAGTACATAATAAATGCGTTGCTGCTATGGGGATTGGGCAAATGTGACGCACGCACACGTGCGTCCGGAAGTAGCTCATTGTGCGTACGATAATAGCTGAAAATTTACTTTGGAAGCAGCGTATTTCCAACCCGAAATTACGCAAACACCATTTTCTCAGCAAGAAGCTGCTTATTTGTCACAACCACCGAACGAACGTATTCAAGTGCTTTTTGGGAAGACTTGGAGGATTTTTGTTTTCACCGCCTTGTTGGTCGTGCTGGGCCTCGACTCACAGCTCTTGTATATTTCTTTGAATAACAGTCTTTGTCCTTAACTATGCCTATGGTCGCCTGGGTGCAGGTATACGCAGACATGGGAACTGCAAACTTGTCAGAACACTGCACTCCGAACTACGACCGGCGGTGCGACCCGTATGCTCGCAATTAAGGAGTATAATGAACTCCTCTCTCACAGTTCCTGCTGGTGTGCTGTCGCAGAAATTATCCCTGCAGTCACCTGCTTGGAGCGGAACCGCCACCACGGAGCATTAATAAGTCGTTCCTCAACTACGTCAATGATATAAAACAATAATCCGACCAAACTTCGGGCGGAACTAAAATCCGACAATCACTGACCGCCATCCACAGTGAAGCCACTAATACCTTCACCGACTCCCTCTCAGTGAATGGCGTACTTGGAGTCAATCCATCACCCATTGCAGACGAAGAGCTCGAATTTCCGCGAGTAACGATGGTGACCCATGCGCAGCTTCGTTCTAGATACAATAGTAGGTTAAACTCTTACTTATCCAGAATAGACTCTGACATATCAAACATATGCCCTGTGTGAAAGGAGTCCACGCAGGACAGTAGCCACCTCTTTGCATATCCCATTAACACTAAACATCTGCCACCCTTCTCCCTTTGGTCCTACCCCACCGAAACATCACGCTTTCTGGGCCTTCTGTTGGATGAAGTCGATGATAACTTATCTTATCCTTATCATCCTAACAACTTCTTTTCGCACTGTCCAAATCAGCTTTGAAACCGACGAAGGTGATGTGTGTGGATCCTTTTTTCACGGATCTTTTCTAAGATTTGGCGCATGGTTAATATCCGGTTAGGTCTAAAGCCACACTGATAAGGTCCAATCAGTTTATTGCCGATGAGCTTTAATCTCTCACACCGTACGCTATACATTATATACGATATTGAGGAGGCTTATCCCACGGTAGTTGTGGGGTCTCCCTTTTTGTGGATTGGGCAAAGCACACTTCAATTCCAATCTTCGGGCATGCTTTCGTCCGACCATGTTCTAAAAAGAAGCTGATGCCTGTTCCTTATTAGCTCTTCACCGTCGTATTTAAATAGCTCTGCTGACAATCCATCGGCCCTCCGACGGGTTATCAAAAGAACGCTACAATCTCTAAAATAATTGCTCGGATCAGACCATTTTAGCATATAGCAAACTGTCCGATCAAAATCAAGTATTTTTCTGGGCATTGAATTTAATAACGGTCCAAACTAAATTGGTGTTCACACACTGTAGACCAAAACAAAACTAATCGGTCCACATAGACTCAATTCTGTGGCACTTACAAGACTGATTGCACCAATACGAACACTATGTGTTTTCCGAATTGCAATGCAATGCCGCGTAAAAAACCGTTACGCTACACAACGACTGCACACACTTTTTTGTTAGACACAAAATGCGGCTATTAACTCGTGAATCTCTGCTTGCAACATTTGCCCGAAACTAACGCGATAGCGGTGCATCAAGGCGAGCATATTTTGCCGTTAGCCTGCGAATGTCCGCGGTTTTTGTTGCATAAATTCCAAAGTTGCGTTGTGGCAGATTGTCCTATGTGACGATGGGGAAGCCGCAGATAAGCAATTTGCATGCCAATAAGTGTGCAACAGCAAGAACAATGCTTGTGTGAATACATCGTTGGAGCAATCACAATCAAATATGCGGCGTGTCGACTAGCTGACCATGCTCACATGTCAGTGGCGTGAGAGTGAGTATACATAGTATTCACAGGGTTGGTGGTGGCGCGGTCATAAATACCTGCAAGTCCCACATTGTTTGCGTTGCTGATGGCAATTTATGTCGCTATCTACGATATTTAACAAGCTTAGAAACACGTTCTCTGATCACTTTTGTATTTTTTGCGCCTCTCCTTGCAGACACTCAACAGCAGCAACAACAGTATCAACAACAGCAACAAGTAGGTGGTAAGCATCAACCAAATGGCAGCGTCATGACGGGTGTGAGTGCGCAGCAGCAACATATACGAGCGCCACGCCCACCAATACGCACAGCCTCCTCTGCGCCCACCAGTGGCAGTGGCAGCGGTAGCGGAGGGGGCGTCAACAGCAGCGGCGGCGTAGTAGTTAGCGGCAATGCGGCCATTTTGAACAATCTCATCGATCAGACGCCATCAAACGGTAGCAGTAGCAGCGGCGTCAGCAGCGCGCCCTCCAGTAAAGGTCACTCGCACCACCACCTGCATGCGCATGCGCACGCGAACGCTATGGCCGACAGCATCGGTCTGACGACCACAACGTCTAGCGGTGGCGGTGGCGCCGGCGGCGGCGGCAGCAGCAACATACATTCGCAACAGCAAGTGCCACAGGCGGCGATCGATGAGATGCGTGTCTGATAGGTGTCGGTGTTCGAGCTGGAATTATAGTCTTCTTGGTGAGTGCAATTTAAATACATACAAACACTTTACTTATTTAAATGTGGTGATTAAGTGAAGCTGCTCCAAATTGCAACTTGACTTACCTATTCAACTGCTTGAAGCTAGAGTCCCCTTTGTTGTGCTAAACAGCACACAGTTGCCATAAGAGCACTAAGCGCCGTTTTAGTCTTCAAATAGAAGCTTCCAAAGTTATCATTCATTGAGTCGAACAGGCGCTCGGCAAAGCTTTGCCAGTAAAAGTCAGTTATGCCACTCTGCTACTCACAGGAAATCAAAAAAAGGCCAAGCGACTAAGGATTAGTTATGGCAAAGCAAAGGTGACGGAGTCAAAACAAAAACGTAGGATTTTGTGGAACTCTTTCTTCTTACTTCACTACTACAGGATACTACCAGGTGTCAGAATCTCTAAGTATTTTATAATTTTCGTTAGCAGTTTTGTATCGGATCACAACGCCTTTCCTTGGAATATTAGATATACATAATATCGCAGCAAACGTAGATGCATTTGTAGCACACGAGAGCGCTATCTTCCGCATGAATTGTAGACTCCTATTGTTCCCTGCTCCGCTACAAGCAACTGCACGCCGGAACGCATTGACGCGCGCAGCTAGCTTGGCCAACACTTAAGCAACCGCGCCGCTCGCATAGAGCGGGGTCGCTTCGCCATTCCAAAAAAGGCGGCATGTGCGCAGCTCACTTGGTTGGCAAACGTCCCACCTATTGTTGGCCTGACTTTGTGCGCGCGCCTTACTGCTAGATGGCTACCACTTAAAGAGCTTTGGCTGCTTGTGTGCACTTGCAGCGCCTAAATTTATGCAATGCATCTCACTTGAATGGCAGTTGCAATGGAAATTTGCATTATGTGACGAAGTGCACTCAGTAAGCGTGTGGCAGGTATGCATCACAGCACTGCAAAAGCTCTTAGCAAATAACAACACACACATACGCGCTTGCATTCGTGTGAGAGCAGCGAAGTGTGCTTGTTGTCAAAGATTTGCATATTTGCATGTGTGAGTGTGTGTGTGTGCATATTGTCACGCTTTTGAGCGCTCTTGCAACACATTTGCGGGTCGCCGCCCCCCCTTCTGCCAATGCTTGCACGCACACAATGTCACCATGACTAAATACATTTTCACACATTTACGCATTTAGCTATGTTTAAGGGACGCCTGCTGCTGTGTCTGTCTGAAATTTGATCATTTCGCTTGGTTGCCTATCATCTTCTCAAGCGCCACTCAGTTCGCCGCCACTTCGCTTTTCCTCTTTATGCATACATAGACATTGCATAGCCTGGCGCCCTTCTTCTTCGGTATTCTTTAACTTTAACTTTTTATCTCTAACCATGCGCTGCTGCAGCTCGTTGACTCGCTAAACAAAGTAACAAGGTAAAAAGCCACGGGAAATGACAAAATTATGAGCTTCTTGGCGCTTCCTTTGCCGCTTTGGCATAGCGTTGTCGCTCGCTTGCTGGCAAAATTGCATAATATGAATTTATATTTTCTTCAACCAGACTTTTTTTCACTCAACATTACTGCGTTGCACGCTTGATTTGCTGCTGTTCAGCTATCAGTCAACTGTGAGCGCGTAAATTTAAAATTCATTACCCAAGATGGATGTGGCGAAGATGCACAAATGTGGTGACAGTTGATTGCAGTAAGTCATTTGTACAGCTTCTGCGGTGTTTTACCTGTAAAATTTCCACCGAGCAGCGAAATTATGGTTATCTGCATTATAGTCGGCCTTGAATCAGACTAGTTCTGCATGATTTGTTTTAGCTAAAAGAACTCATACTGTGCCTTATCTCAAGCCCCCACGTAGCTTATTGCTCTGCATCGACTCCATAAATTGTACTTTAATTAAAAGCTTCACTGGACACTGGCTTTGCTATTTACCAAGTCCAACTAATTGCGCCCCTAAGGCACATTTAGCTCCAATAACCAGCTATATACCTGCTCCAAAAATATAAACTAAAAATCCGAAATTTTTGGCAATTAAATATAAAATTGTAAATAGTGATAAGAAATAATTTTTTAATGGATTTTCTCTGATTTTATTAACCAAAAGATTTGCAATTTTTGCGCTGCATATTCTAAATGAATACACATTTCCCATGTAAATATAAATTAATATCGTCAAATATCAAATGACAAAGAAATTATTTTCCAGGAATTTTGTGTGCTTCATCATGCGAATAATTCATTTATTATTATTTCTTTTTTTTTAATGCTTGAGAGCAATATTTTGCGTTTAATATATAAATGTTGCAAAGAGGAGAAAATAATACCTTTTACACGCAACAGTATTTTTCATAATAAACTAATAAGCAAAAAACTAGGTCTCTATTAAGTTAGAATTCTATATCGATTATCTTAATATACATACATTTAAGAATAGATACAGAAAATTTCATACTGATTCGGTTCGAATTTGAAAAGACGTTTCAGGGTGCTTGGAAGTACAAGGCCAAACTTTAAACGCGTTTTTCGCAAAATGATTTAAAAGTCGGTGACCAACATTACTCGAAAACAGCTAAATTTTAACACGAGCAAATCAAATATATATTTTAGTAATTAAACGAAGATGTTTCTCTTTTTTTATAAGCAATTTAAGGCCGAAATTTTGGTGAAAGATCGATTATTTTTTTTATTTTTTTTTTCATTGCTTAATCCTTCGACTAATTACTAGATTTAACATTATTTTAACGAAATCTGTTTGGTTTTTTATATAGTGGTCAAAGCAAAACATCTTCAGTTGTAGTTCCTTTCAAAATAAATATTTTTCCTTATACTTAGTTTTAAAATACAGTTAAAACAAGTAAGGAAGGGCTAAGTTCGGGTGTCACCGAACATTTTATACTCTCGCATGGTAAAGTGATAATCGAGATTTCATAATACGTCATTTACATATTTTTCAAATACCGTATTTTTGTAAAGTTTTATTCCGCTATCATCATTGGTTCCTAATGTTTATACTCGTATTATACTAGAGAAGGCATCAGATGGAATTCAAAATAGCTTTATATTGGAAGAAGGCGTGGTTGCGAACCGATTTCACCCATATTTTGTACATGTCATCAGGGTGTTAAGAAAATATTATATGCCGAATTTCATTGAAATCGGTCGAGTAGTTCCTGAGATATGGTTTTTGGTCCATAAGTGGGCGACGCCACGCCCATTTTCAATTTTTAAAAAAAGCCTGGGTGCAGCTTCCTTCTGCAACTTCTTCCGTAAAATTTAGTGTTTCTGACGTTTTTTGTTAGTCGATTAACGCACTTTTAGTGATTTTGAACATAACCTTTGTATGGGAGGTGGGCGTGGTTATTATCCGATTTCTTCCATTTTTGAACTGTACATGGAAATGCCTGAAGGAAACGACTCTGTAGACTTTGGTTGACATATGTAGCTATAGTAGTTTCCGAGATATGTACAAAAAACTTAGTAGGGGGCGGGGCCACGCCCACTTTTCCAAAACAATTACGTCCAAATATGCCCCTCCCTAATGCGATCCTTAGTGCCAAATTTCACTTTAATATCTTTATTTATGGCTTAGTTATGACACTTTATAGGTTTTCGGTTTCCGCCATTTTGTGGGCGTGGCAGTGGGCCGATTTTGCCCATCTTCGAACCTAACCTTCTTATGGAGCCAAGGAATACGTGTACCAAGTTTCATCATGATATCTCAACTTTTACTCAAGTTACAGCTTGCACGGACGAACGGACGAACGGACGGACAGACGGACGGACGGACAGACGGACGGACAGACGGACGGACAGACAGACATCCGGATTTCGACTCTACTCGTCACCCTGATCACTTTGGTATATATAACCCTATATCTGACTCTTTTAGTTTTAGGACTTACAAACAACCGTTATGTGAACAAAACTATAATACTCTCGTTAGCAACATTGTTGCGAGAGTATAAAAATTATAGTAAAAATTTTTGGATAAGTAAATTTACAATTTTTCTAAAAAAAATCTGGAAAATTTGCTTTTTTCCGGCCTTCTAAATGTAAATAACCCCTTAAAACAACTTCAACTTATGCTTCATTCACACATCCTCTTTAAATTTACTTGCAATGTAACTTTGAGCAATTTGCTGATATCTTGTCTGAACACTATGTTAGTTCCTACAACATTACTTAAAAATTGAGTGAAAGTGCAAAACTTGTGAACAAATCAGGTTTTTAAGTAAAGCTTTTATGAAACTATTTACCAGCAAATCAGTCCATTTGTCATCCCACATGAGGGTTAGACAATGAGGAGTGATCATCGAAATCGGACCACTTACAGACGCCACCAATAACAAAGACCAACTCTTAAAACTACCAAATGAACACTAACTCTCTGATAATTCTGCATTCTTAAAAGCTCAGAGATTACATTACATGACGAATAGTTTACGTACTCGCCCTTATTGAGCTCTTGTCTGTGCCAAGTTTGTTTTTGCTAATAGTAGTTGGATAGAGACAAACCTGGTGCTATTCGAAGAACGTAGCTGCAGAAATATGCTTTAATAGAGAATTTAAAGTTTCAAAAGCCACTTCAACAAAAATTAGATGGTATTGTGGATCTAAGGAAAGGCATTCAGCTTTAGCTTTTGTACTTCCACGATATCTGAACTGAAGTGAATTCGCTTTTACTAGGATGTATTTCGACAGATGGACGACAAATATTGGTTTCATATTTACGAGACTAAAGTGAATAATCAGTACATTCTTTATCTTCTTTACTGGCGTAGAAGCCGTTACACCGAGTTAACAACAGCGCGCCAGTCATTTCTTCTTTTTGCAATGTGGCGCCGATTGGACTGGAGGTCTGTGTTTCGTCCCTTCGAACGACATGACCTAATCAGCGTAGCCACAGCGTTTTAATTCGCTGAACTATGTCAATGTCGCCGTATATCTCACACAGCTCATCGTTCCATCGAATGCGGTATTCGCCGTGGCCAATGCGCAAAGGACCATAAATCTTCCGAAGAACCTTTCTCTGGAAAACTCGTAACGTCGGCTCATTAGGTGTTGTCATTGTTCACGCCTCTGCACCATATAGTAGGGCAGGGACTTATAAAGTTGTCTTTGTTTGTCGAGAGAAGACATCTTTGTTTGTTCCGCGTTGGATTTCGAGTCTGACGTTGTTGTTGATGTTAATAAAACAGAGTAAGACGTTGTTCATAATTTTTAAATTATTAATTTGTTTTTCAAAATCTAGTAGTGCCCCTTGGCCCCAATACACTTATGCCAACGTTTTCTCCAAGTCAATTGCGGCACGATATTGGTTAAAAATTTGGCGAAATACTTACGAAAGACCACAGCAATATGCGAGAGTGCATTATAGTGGTGCAAAAACCAAGAGTTGTCGGCCCTAATGCCAACCTATTTTTACGAATTTCTTCCCGCAAACGACTCATAGCATTCAAATAGTATTCTTTGTTTACCGTTTGGCCGGTCGGAAAGAATCCGGAGTGCACCACACCTCGATAATCAGAGAAACTGTCAATATTACAATGATTTTTGACCTCATTCCGGTCCGTAAGCATAGATCCAAAACTCATCGTCAGTATTAATACGTTTCATGACATCCTGGTAGTTTTGAAACCAATTGTGCTTTCAATTTCTCTAGACCCAAATAATCTTTCAAAATGATTTTCACTGATCCTTCCGATATTCCAACGATGCCAGTAAGATCTCTGACTGTTAATCGCCGATTCTCAAGCACCAATTCCTTTATTTTATTTAATTGTTGATCTTCACCTTGCCTCTTTTGATTACGATTTGTTCAGGTCGAGCAGAACACCCTCACCGAAATGCGGTTCGGAAGAGTATATCAGAAATTGTCTTGATTCAATCTTTGCATGGCTACGCAGGAGGTTCTTAAGCATATATCTACATATATATATTGACCACTAATCGTGACAGCTCTATTGTAAAGAAAATATAACCCAGGATTACATATACGCTCGCACTAAGTGTTATTATTACATTGCTTTCAAAACTTTAGTGCCAATTTGTACATACTGCTTCCAAATAAATCACTCCAGTTCGGCGTTCGACTTAATTTATTCTTTCTTTCGTTTCACTTTGCCATTGGCTTGCCACATATGGTAACAATATCTGTTAAGCCACGCAATAATCGTAAATTTGATATTATTACTTGAATGAAGTTGTTGTTACCCTGCTTTTTATGGTGTGAAAGTGTGCTCGGTCGTTAAAGATGTGAGACGCGCAAAGGTAAGCGCTGCTCAGCGTTGATGGCCAACAGTTAACAGAACATTTGAAATATAACTGTGCATTCTGCGGAATTGCGATGGGATTTGATAATTAACAGTTGTGTGTCAGCATCAACTGATGGCATAACTTGGCCGGGTCGTAAATGTGGCAACCTAATAGCTTAATAGAATTGAAATCGCGCTGCTTGATATTAGCTCAGTGTTGGCACGTAAATGTTCACGACAGCGGTTAAATAACAGCATAGAATTGGTGAAAACTTTCTTTGTTTCATTGAAAATATAACCTTAAATCACCAAAAAGAAGTTGCAGGCAAGTTTACGTGACTTTAATGAATATTCAAATGATCAGTGAGTTTTTGTTGGCTTTAAGTTCTCGCACTTAACTTGAACTCTTGTGCGCGCCCACAAGTCGGCGCACACCCTGCAACAGCCTCCAAACCCAGCTCATTTCTTTCCAATTGTGCGCAGGCGGCAAAAGCAAATCGCTCTTGAACCAACTCGATTCCATTTCACTTAACTTTTATCTTGAACGTCACTCGACTTTCGCCTTGATTCCTACTTATTCGCTCGTTGCTGTTGCTGCTGCTTCTGCTGCATTGCACTTGCACTTGTGTTTGGTTGTTTGGCATTCACTGAGTCGTCGCAAACTTCTCTCGACTGATTTCTTTATCAACTTGACTTTACGCGCTTCACTTGCTCGCTATTTCAATTCGCATTGCACCGACGCCGAAGACGAAGCCGACGCCAACGCCAACATCAACCCTTCACTGCGTTGCGCTTTTGTTTTACCGAGGTTGCTTAGCGACGCCGCGATAAATGCCGCGCTCATTTTTGCGCCTTCTAACGTTCAAGGAAAAGCGAAGTACATACTCGTGCATTCAAATGCATTATATATGGACGCATTTGTTCGCTGACTTGTAACTGCAGTTGAACAGATCAGCTCACTCACACTCACAGACAATTGAATTTATTCAAGGATAAGGTGTTCTAGTCTTGTGGGTGAAGTAAAGTTTGCGGGAATTCCATCAAGAATTGCAACATTCGCATTGTTTCTAACTTTCGCCGTTACTCGAAGTGCTTTATTCAGGGTATTTGCTAAAGGTGCTTAAACAGGTTTTTAATTATTTCCCTTACAGGTATGTATAAATGCACATTTCTTCTGAGATTGCAAATAATCAGCGAAGACAGCCAGCAAAGGCGTTATATTAGAATTAAAAAGACTACTGTAACAATTATACAAAGATTTTGAGGAAATACCTGTATATATCCTAAAACAACACTGCCATTTTCCAGGCAAGAAGGTGGTTACTATCTATTCCAGCCAACTCGTCGAGTTCGTAAAAATTATTACAACTAAGATGCTACAACATTAGTCTTGCGGAAGCTGAACAGTGGAGAAGAATATGTGTAGTTATTGGCTATCTTTTACCTATGCTCTGCCAAAACTCTCCTTGGCAACTCTGGAGGTAGTTCTACCTCGTCGTCGTGATGCATGTAGACCGATATTAACTAGGGTTCTCCGGCGCCATCCTCTTGGCTAGAGGTAATGACGACATCCACGTTGCTAAAATGTGCTAGGAAAAAAGTTCACTTCTGACCAACAGACAACATTTAGTTTAACCCGCATAGTTGATCACTAGCAGCTTATGGATCTTTGTCTTTAACTTTGAGATGCCGTTGCTACTCAGCCACGGCCTTGAACAAAGATAGAGCTATGTCTCTTCCAAAGACAAAGCGAGAGATTCGCGGAAGTCGCCCTTGCATAATGAAGTCTTATCTGTAGGACGTTCATCGTCCAAAGTCTTCTCCAGAAATGCGAGTTCTGTGCTATCCTCAATATCTTCACCATCTTCTTCGAGCAGCTGCCCAGTACTTACCACCTCCGAAGGATTGTCGTCGATTTCCATCTCTGCTTGGACATGACAACCCTTCTCTACCGTCACTTCTGGAGCCTCTAGGTCATCCCCTCTGGCGTCTTTTGGAAACATCCGCAAAATCACCGTCTCGAAACCACACCGTATGGCCCCTTTAGTGTCGCTAAAAAGACTGATATATTCTTATTTCAAAAGAATCAGCGCTTGCCGCTATGGTGTCTCAGTCCCCTTCTGCCTGATCACTCTCAAGCGCTGAAATTTACAGCTCCTAGAATTGAAGAAATCTTAGCTAAATGAAGTGAGAATAATAAATCGACAACTGCTCATCTGTTATTGCCCATAGAGGAGCATCTGGTGGTCTTGCTATTTTCTCGCTTCGTTTAGCTTGGATTTCTTCAATACTAGAGGTAAAATCAAGTTTACAATCTTTGAAATTTTACTATAAAATCCACCATCACTTACAGTATTGCAACATCTTCTCAATATCTTCAGCGGTGGAGGGAGCAGCAGTGAGCCAGACACGAGCGCGAGGGCGCAGTGGTAAATCCACTTTAGCCACCGCCTCTACCCTAACGCCCTTACAAATTTCCCACATTCTTGAGACAGCCTTCTTGTAAAGCGATGGCGACCGTCCGAGTATTACTCAAGCAAATTTAAAGAATGTAATTTTGAGCAAAAAAGGCATTTAAAGAGAAATAGTTGGAACTGACTAAAATGAGCGACTACGCTTTAAAAGACTGTAACTCAATATGTAAGAGATATTTCAAATTTTAGTATATTATTTATAAAATATTGAATATGTTATTTCTTGAAATCGAAATATAAAAGTAATCAGTTTTCTTTAAATTTCACGCTAAGTGCGTCTCTTAATTTTAATAGAAAAATAGTTCATTTTTCATGAAACCTTCTTTAGTTCGCTTCTCTGTCTTCTACAATTTCCTTTTAATTATTATTTGCAAATTAAAAGCAATTGTTTTAGCACAAATAATGCCTGCGATTTTTTTCTGCTTGTCGCTCCTTCATTCTGCGTCTACTCTTTGTCGCCCTCGTCCGCTATACACGGCATTACGACACTTCAGAACTCGTTCTTAGTATACGAAAAATGTTAATGCGCTTAAAAAAACAACCAAAAACACGAAAAGCGCACAACAGAAAGAGGCTAATTTAGTCGGTTACTGGGCAAAAGGAAACGAGAATAATAATAAATATTTATGAAGCACAGCATGGAGGATTACTTACATATGTATATGTAGGCGAAATGTAAATTTAATTGTGCTTGAGCAAAAGTAATGAGCGCTTAGAAGCTCTAGAGATAAAAGAAAGCACAAGGAGCGTAACGCATTAACCCTTGGTTGAATGACTGAATTAAATATTGTAGTGTACGACTGTATTACCTATTTGCACGAGCATGAGGATGCTAAATATTTTTATTAATTTACGCTATTTTTTTTAGTTTTTAATTTCAAAATCTATATCGTCCCCTCAAAGTAATCCCCCTTGACCCCAATACAAATGATGCATAACACTTAAATAATATTCCTTGTATACAGTTTGGCCGATTAAGAGGAATTCTGACACCTCACGTCGATAATCGAAGAAATCGGTCAACATAACCTTGATTTTTGAACTTCTCTGACGTGGTTTTTCGGCTTCGACTCACCTTTGGCAAGATATTCGGTCGATTGATCGTCTGTTTCAGGATTATTGGTGAAGCGGCAGAATCCTGCCGAGTCGACAGTCCTTGGCCGGATAAAAATCCGGATTCGCTCTGGTTACGTAGACCCGACTGTGGTGGCAACGGTCTGTTTCCGTGTCGTAAGCATAAATCCAGGACTCATCGCCATGTTTCAAGACATCTTGGTAATCGGAAAGCACCTTTTTCAGAGACCTTAACGTGACGTTATTTTCGAAAAAATTGCGTGATTTTGGAACCAATCGGGCTTTTACTTTTCGAAGGTACAAACAACACCTTCAACATGATGTTCACTGATTCTTCCGATATTCCAACGATACCGGTAAGATTTCTGATTGTTAATCGTCGATTCTCAAGCACCAATTCCCTTATTTTATTGACGTGTTGATCATCAGTTGATGTTGATGACATTCCTGTACGTGCTTCGTCGTCAACGCGTTCTCGACCCTCTAAATAATTTGTACAAATCAAAAACACTTGCTCGCGTCAAACAATTGTCACCGAAGTACTTTTTCAACATTCTCAACGTTTCGACATCAGAAATTTGTCGAACTTCTTTCTTGAATAATTTCACTAATCGTAAAAACTGCCGAATGCACTTTATGCACTTCAGAAAGACAAGCTTATGCTAAACACTGATTGTATTGATGTGACATGTGGCGCAGATGCACTGATAGTCATACCCACCTAGAAATACAAATATTTCGACGAAAGCGCTTTCGCGCGAAATTTAAATTAAAAAGTCTTACTGTTTTTTGCCCAGAGTGCATCAGCATCGATTCCTTGTATGGCAAACTTTTGTATTGGAAAAGATATCTTCATGAAATTTTACATAGCTTATTATCCGAAACAGTGCTATAGTCTCCGAAAATATCTTCAAGATCATACCACTATAGCATATAGCTGCCATACAAACTGAACGATCAAAATCAAGTTCTTGTATGGAAAATTTTTTGTTTGACAAGATATCTTCATGAAATTTGGCAAGCATTATTACGCAGAACAATTATGTAATCTTCGAATATATTGTTCAGATCAGACCACTAACACATACAGCTGTCATACAAACTTGTCATTTCATTTCATTTATCTACGAGGCTAAATAGTTTAACGAACCAGCGGCATTAGAGCGCAATGACACAATGGACTAAAATACAATAATTCAAATTAAAATATAATTATTTAATGATTTTTTTTTTTGCTATTTTCCAAAATTTAGCACACTTACACGCAGCGCCATGTTCATTAAGCAATTTCTATATTCTCGCAATGTGTGTTTTTACACCACTTTTGTGGTCACAACAATGCTTTTCAGCATTATGTATTATACTGTATACAATATATAAATGCTAATTTGGCTGCAAATGCTGGATTCCAATTGCAGCAGGATTAACAAGCGCGCGGTTGGGGTCATGAACCGCTAAGACCCACATATGGTAAACACTGCCGGAAAGTTTTCAACATGCGCGTGATAGACGAATAACACATTCTAATGACGAAAAATTTAATTCGGTCACACACACACGCACATACATGGCCAGCGCCTTTCATATCCGGTTGTTTGCGGACTTGCCGACGGTATAACCTAATTAAAAGAGCCTCATTGCTAATTATTTGGCAAAATGCTGGTTTATATAGACACTCATACATATATACATACATACAAAAGGGCATACATATATACATATAAAAGCGCATGCATACGTAAGCATATAAGCGCGTAGCAATCTCATCCAATCGGCCAGCTAAATAACTGTGCGAAAACACCTACAAATACGACTAAACGCCGCCATGAAATTGCACACAACTTTACTTGAGCTGAGCGCTGCTTTCACAACTGCGGGCGCCTATGTATATGGCTGTGTGCAAGTGTGAGTGCGTGAAGAGTTTATTTGTTTAATGTAGATGTTGGCGCCAAAATGTATGCAATTAAAACTGTGCTACATAGCGCAGAAGCAATCAAAACACTCGTTGAACAAACAAGCGCACACACACACACACTATCATAGCAACATATGCAAAACATTGAAGGCTGCTGCGCGAAAAATAAAAAAATATCGCGCGACGCGGCGCGAACAGCATGACGCGCGCGCATGAATGTCCTTGCCTGACGTAATGGTAATGAATGTAAGCGCAAATGAATGGGCGAATGAATAAATTTATTTGAAAGGAATTTTAGAGGCAGCCCGCCTCTCCTCTCTCCCCCAGCAGCGGTGACGCGCATACATACAGCGCACAGGTGCGCGCCTTATTTGATGTTTTTGCTCTGCGTTTTCATTTATTTGCGGCGTTTTGTGCAAATACGCTGTCTACTTTCGAGCGCGCGTTTAATTAACGTTGAATAAGTATTTAGTTGCGCGCAACTTACAGGTAACTCCTTACACCGACCGATACACACACCCGCCCCTTGCTTTTTCTTCGCACGCCTTCCTTATTTTTCTTTTCACCCTGTTGACGTACGCCTAGCGTATCGCAAATTGCTCACTGCACATTTTTCCATGTAAAAATCATCGAAATCACAAATCAAGTCGCATCTTAAGACACAAATACTACTAAAAAGCACCCAATTTAGAACGCAGCCGAATGAAGGCATATGAGCAGCTTGCGTCCATGAGTCGTACGGGTGTAGGCTCTGTGTCAGACTGACTGCCGCCGTCTGGCAGTTGAAGCGTGTGAGCGACTGGCAGCCTCGTAATTTGTATTCACTTTGTTAGCAAATTTTAAATTCTCCTCTCTATTGTGCTTATTTATTGCTTGTATTTTATTTTTTATTTTTTTGATTTCATCGTCGTATTTTTTGCGCTTTCTATCTTTCCACATTTCCCTTTTCCACTTTTCTACTTCACTGCAACCACACACACATTCAAGCTAAACACAAATGTTTGCTGAGTATAATATTTCTGTGGAAAAAATGTGACTTTACGGCAATCGAAAAATATGTCGCAAATAAAAATCCACTCAGCGCGAGCAGCGCATAAATGTTTTTCGCCACTTGTCGCGCGTACAATTGAAGTTTTTACAGTTGCGCCGGCAAAGGTGAGTGCATTCGCAGTGCGAAAACTCATTGTGTGCTTGCTTTAGCTTGCTTTACAAGCAATTCGCTTTTTTGTTGCTTTTATGGTTATTCGTGCACTTCAAGTTTATGTAACAACGTAACAAGCAGCGCTGCGTATACGTTGTTGTAGCAGATGCCAGCACACAATGGCAACGCTGAAAATAAAATTGCTCATATTGGGTTACCGAAAAGACTGGAATTATAAATGTTAAAGTTATAGTTTTTTTTTGCCTCCTTCAAACAAAATTCGAAACCTGAAGTATAATCTGTCCATATTTAGATCGTCAAACTACTCATTACCTACGATGACATGAACACATCAACTATTAATTGAGCGGATAAGAACATACAGAAAAAATAGCAAAGCAACTATGGTTTTAAATATTTTTTGAACTTCAAAAAAAACAATTATTTAAGCTAAAATGCTAATGAGGTCGGAAATATCAATACTGAACTGACTCAGAACCTCAGAACCCTCGGAACCACTAGTTTAGGTATTACTTCGTGGGTGTAACAAGACATTTTACGTCTCTTCTATAGCACGGATGGACTGACGCCAATGCTGCTGTAACTGAGAGGACTGACACATAAGTGCAGTCAAGTTTTCCACCGTTAAACTATCACCTAGTGTAGTTTCTAACTTTTCCCTCATGTTTAGAGAACGGGGACAATGGAAGAACACATGTTCAGTGTCGTCTATGGACTCCGTACACATCGAACAATAAGGATTGACGTCATTTTGAAATTTGTATAGATAGCCTCTGAAACACCCATGCTTGATATTTGGGTCAGGTGGAAATCCAGGCCCCCATGTTGTCTAATTATCCACGTATTGATGTCAAGTATAAGTCTGTGAGTCCGCCGTCCTTTGGTTGAAGTTTGCCACCGTTGCTGCCATATAATTATGCTCTTCTCTCTCTCTCTTCTCTTTTTTTGATTTCTGTAATTGGCGCTGAAAACTCATACTTGTATAATATCGTGAATTGGTATCCATGAATGTTTATCTGTGGCATACTAGCTAAGTAGTACTTCAGCTGCTTCGCTGGATCGGCAAGCACTTGTTATTCTTACTGCTGTGAATCTATGCACCGCATTTGTTGGTCTGGCTTACGCTTTTATGTCTAGTGCCTGTATCCATACTGAAGCCACATACAGTACAACCGATCTCGTTACATTTACGATTACAAAACGCCGGTTGGAACGCGCATAGCCTCTATTTGCCATCATTCTTGATAAGGCATTGTAAATCTTATTTGTTTTATTTGATGGGTATTCAAAGTGCTGCTTGAATTTCAGTTTGAAGTCCAATAATACCTCTAAATACTTCATCTGTTCATCTGTGGTTGTGAAGTAATCTCCTATAGTGGATATCCAAGCAGCAATTGAGACTGTCCATTGCGCCAATTCTAAGTCTTATGTCAGCAGTACAGAGTTTTCCAAAAAGCGTGATATGATTTTTTTTATAACAGACCGATGTTTATTAAGTAAAATCTATTAAGCGGACAACTCTATTAACTGGACAGAAGGGCTAGTAACCAGACATTGAAAAACCAGCCTTAAATTCGTTATTTTTTCCAATAAAATATATTTTTATGAACATATTCAAAATTTAACCTCAAGCACAATCTTTGGATTCTTATACCGACAAAAACGTTATCGCCTGTATTCGTAAATAAACTTTTCATTGCATTAAATAGTTTATTATATGAATAATACTATGAAATGTATACCACAGTAACGCGTGGCCGGATCCGCTTGTAATTTTATGAAATGTAGACATTGCAAGATACCTCCTCCAATCCAATATCGAAAACCTTTATGTACATCGTCACGTAAAATGCAAAACAACGCATCATTAACAAGACCAAAACTGAGTTTTTTATTGCTTACGATTCACTACATTTATAGCCGAAACTCAAATTTAGTTTGAATATGTGTAGTTTCCATTAAATTGATTTTCCCTCGACTGTAAACTTATGCAAAGAGATGTTACGTTATTTTGCATTTTAGGTATGGATACATATATGATTCATTCTCGCTTACGCCTGACTATTTCTGAAGCATGAGCTTCATGACTTTTATTTAATAATTTTTCCGACTTTGCGACAGCGCTTAGGCTTCATATCTATTTTGGTACAAAACATTATATATTGGCGCGAATTTATTGAAAACTCATAACACCTAACGGAGTATGAGAAAGTCATTTATATATACCTGCATGTGTGAACTATGCATTTTTGCAAATATTTTTGCGCTCACACCAATTGCGATGTCAACCCTCGCGCTCGCCGTTAACTGTCAGTTAACAGCTGTCATCAGCAAATATGAAATTTTCGAGCAATGCGCACCAATTTATAAAAAAATATTTTTTATCTATTTTTATATTTCTGCATATCTACGTACATACATATGTATATGCAAAAAATTTGTTTTTCGCCGCGCATAATCGCCACTTTTTCACGCACTTCTAACTGTCATATTTGTGCGGATGAAATTTGAAAAACTAAAAATGCCACGTCGCTGATGGAATAACGCAAATTCGTCACGCAAAATTGAGAATTTCAAAATGTTATTTTTTTCTTTCTTTTTTTGTGTACGGAGCTATCCTACACAACTTGCTCGCCATAACTATGGAAAATCGTTGGTAGCCAACCATTACCATAAAATATTGCGACCACATTTAGCCAGTTTGGGCTTTTTTCAGCCATTGAATTTCGATATGCGATGTTCTACCGTCTAAGGCATGGACGCAGTGCATTCAAAAAGGAAATTAGAGAGCGTGACATTTTTCAATGTTCGAAGTTAACTCAATTTGCCTACCTTTCCTGATTTTTTTTTTTACAAATAAACGTAAATTTCTCAATTAAAATGACGCCACAGAGAAATCGTTGCCTAGACTGAAGTGAAACACATAGATTCCCGAACGAAATTTTAGCCTGATTGCAGAAGTGAAGTTAGTTAGAGATTCTTCTTCTCCTTTATTGGCATAGACACCGCTTACAGGGTTATAGCCGAGTTTACGACAATGCGCCAGTCATTCTCCTTCCCCCTGTATGGCGCTATTTGGAGATTCCAAGTGTAGTGAAGGTCTTCCTCTGCTTCCCCCGGCGGGTACTGCGTCAAGTACTTTCAGAGCTGGAGCGGTTTTATCCATCCGGACGCCATTCACTACCACACCCATTTGCTTCGCTTCTTTATACATTCTGGAAAAAGCAGAACCAACGGCGCGGTTGTTGAGGCCAATGATATAAATATCATTGGCATACGCCAGCAGCTGTACACTCTTATAGAAGATGGCACCTTCTCTGCTAAGTTTTGAAGCTCGAATTATTTACTCCAGCACCAGGATGAAAAAGTCGCACATAGGGAGTGCCCTTGTCGGAAACCTCGATTGGTATCGAACGCCTCGGAGAGGTCCTTCCCGTCCCCTACGGAGCTTCTGGTATGCTCAACGTCAATAATGTATTGTAGTGTATTTGGCTGGTGAAATGGGCTCGGTAAAGCGACATTAGCTAAACAGCTGGAAAGTGTTCAACGAGCGGCTCTTATTGACTTCGGTGGTATATTACGCACAACAACAGCGATGACACTTAATGTCGTTCCACACATAATGAAGGTGGTTAGCAGACTACGGGACATTCCGAAATCTTTTCTGACTTCGATAGCATCCCGCATAACATGAGCCTCTCCGTCGTGAAGTCTTCTCCTAGCAGCAGCGTCTCCGCGCACTTACCTCCGAGGGATTTGTGGTTGTGGCAAAGTCTCTGGAGAAGAAAGTAAGCATTATAACTCATTGATCGAAGCTTTAGTTCAAAGTCTTCTGTCGGGAGCTCCCAATCTACTCCTGTTTCAGACTGCCAGACCACTATAGTGTCTTTCAAGCAGAAGTGTCAGTCATTAAGGTAGAAAAGGATGTACTTCTATGAAGTTCGGTTTCTTTTAGGAACACATGCATCTACTCCGATAACAGAGCTGCTATGCAGGCTTTGAGCTCGCTGACAGTGAGCATTAAGTTACTTCATTATTAAACTTGTCTGAGAGTGTCTGGCCAAAGCGGAAACTTCGGAAACTATAAAGCCGATGAGCTCGCAAAAATGCCATCATCGTGCACTCTGGCGTTGGGTCTCATGCGAACGCAGTAAACATTGGTCAGCAACCAGCACTTGTGGGGTTGCGAATGCGTTCTGGCCGTGAGTGGAACATAAAAGGTCTATGGAACTGCTAACTCTTAACAAGATTCATATGGTCGCAATGATAGGTGTTCTAACTGAACACTATTCCATTGACTCTCACGGGGTGAGGCTAAAAATTTTGATTTACACAACTTATGAAAGTTGCAGGGAACGATACAGACTAAGGTTGAAAAATCATGGTTGTCATACTTTCCATGAACCAGATGAATAGGCTAGAGTAGATATTAACAGGCCAAAAAAAAATCTAGCTAAAAGACGACTTTTTGATGCATACCTAGGAATCCTGGAAATCACAACTGACAGCCGTCTCTAGCTGTCAACGTGGGATTATTTTGTTACCTAACCTAACCCAACCTATCCATCACTTACACACTGCATTCAAAACTGAATCGTGGCAAATATTCAGCGCCTCTGTGTACACAATCTTAACTTGTTTTCGTTGCTTTGACATTTTAAAATTACTAACTTGCAGTTTGGTCACAAGTTCTGCGTAATATCGCTTTGGCGCTGCAAACAAAAACATCACACACACTACCATTTTGGATTTAATACGTCAAAACGTTACAAAAACAACGTGTTGAAAAAGTTTTCCACTGCAACTGTCAGTGTCACTCAAAATACGCAAGAGTAGAATGAAGGCGCTCACTCTCTCACTAACTTTCCATCCCGCGCTGCTGCATTACCCGCTGCAATCCTGACGCTCACCCCAGGCGGCTTCTTTGCCAGCCTCCATGGCGACCCTGTGTCTTCATTCGAAACCAAAATTATCTGTCGTGGCTCTACAAACATAGTATTTAGTTGAATGTTCCTTTTACTCTTTTTTGTTTCTCCACTTTTCTACCGGCTTTCTGTCGCCATTATTGTGCAGTCGGTTTTTTAACAAAGTTTTAAATGGATTTTAACTTGTGTTGGAACAATTTTAATTGGATGCGCATTTCGAGTGAAAATTAGTCGCACTTCAACGGCAAAGTTGACGCTGCAGAAAAAACTAAGTCGCTCACTTTACCCCCACACCAATTCGGTTAGCTGCATTTTTTGCCGCTCGGTATGTATGTGTTCCTTATATATGTGTGTATGTGTGTATGCATCTTACTTTAAGCTACGCGCGCTCACATGACTACATCAAAGCCAGTGATCCTGTGACACTTGGCTGCAATTGGAGTACAAATAGAAAATGTGGACAGTGAAAAAGATATATCCATATACTTATATAGTGTATATATACATATATATATATGAATATATATGTGTATGTATATATATATATATATATATATACATATATATACATAAGTGTATATGTAAATATGTATATATAGGTCTATATGTATATATATTCTTCATTGCATTATCTTTCTGTGGCATTGCACTGCTACAACCATTCCCACTCTCTCATGAGCTAGTTTAATCAACAGCAACAACAACAACAGTAACCGCAACACTTCATTTCAATAAGTCTCGCCTTGCTTATCTGACACTTGACACACTTTCTTGTTGACTGCGTTTTTCGCCGCTCATCTTTTTGTGAAACTTAGCGCACAGCGAAAAACAACAAAGCGCGCGAGAGTGATTCTCACTTTTAGCCGCACTTACCAAATGCATTAAATATTTTATTTGCGTACTTGAATGGCAGCATCATCGGCCCTTTTGAGACGAAATTCGTTAATGCAAAGCTTTTAAGCCGCGCAGATAGTTGTTTATGCCGTTAAGTGAAAACTTTACAACAATAACAAAGACGCCACTTAATGATTCAATTGAAGCAACTTAAATAATTATGAACTTAATGCAGCAATCCGATTGTCCCATCAAGTAGGTCAAACATACTGCAAATTAAATTTCAAAACATTTTCAAAAGTTGTTATTCAAATACAAAATTTGGTCGGTTAAATTGCTGACTTGTTCTCCTCGTAGCCGTAAGCGCACTTGTCAGCTTCCCTCCACTACTAAGTGTTATGCGATTTTAGTTCTTCTCAGAGGTATCTGACAAAATCCATTAGATAATGGCATGATCTGATAAATTTTATGTTAAGCCACCTTTCCACCTTAAAAACTTATATTTTATTAGGTTAGATTAAACTGACTGACTCATACTTAGACCTACAAGTTCTTTATAACGCCGGATGGAGCTTTATTATTAATACGATCTGAAGTTTGCGTAATCCAAGAACTCAACGAGTTTTGTAAATTTTAATAGATACCTGATATCTTATTCTGGTGATTCCTCTAATCCCTTTTACTGTAAAGTTCTTAGATATCTACGACAAGTATTAGTTAAAGCAGTGGTGGTGTTCAAGTATCTATCTCATGCCTATTGCCTTGCACTTTCTAGTTATATGCATCATCGTTAATAAAAGCCCATGAGAGTAGAAAGCTTGCATGTTTTCCTTTCGCTCGCTGGCACATGATTTTGGCAATCCCGCATGCCCCTAAGGCATTCCATCTCACCCTGATCCGTCTGTCAGCCCTTTCCGAAACTTTGTTGTGTATTGTTTTGAAGACTTGCTAATTTCCTAAACTGGTTTAGTAGTCAAACGAAAAGCGCTTTTGTCAATCTTATCAGCTATTTCGTTTCCCGGAGCGCCCTTGTGACCTGGAACCCAGTATGTATGCTGCCGCTTTCCGACTGCAGGTTTATCTACTGCTTTTCTGTTTCTAAGCACATTCTCTAATTTTCCCAAAGCCGGCTATCTTACAGCTGATTTCGGTACCGAGCGCAAAGTCGAGATGCATTGCATACAGGACGTAGATTAGACTTGTCAGAGCCGACTATTGGTTAAATAGGAGTTTAACCGGCTACAGTACTAAGAACGAAACTGCGCAAGAAACACTCTAGATTCACGCGGCAACTCGAGCTGCTACTCTCTTCTCCTCCTCTTCTACTAAGGTTGGTGATTTGACTCAAAGGAGGTCATTCACTGAAAGAGAATGGTTCTTTTTTTTCCTGAAGTAGCTTCAAGGACTCGGCTATAATCGCGTAAGCGGTGTCTACGCCAATTAAGAAGAAGAAGAAAAACTTCAAGAAATGGTGCCAAGTTGATAGTCGTTGGACGACTTAAAATCCGTGCAGGTTAATTGGGCCCGACTGCCGTGGAAACGACGGTGAATATAATTCAGTGCATGTCTGAAATCAGTTAAACCCGTAGTGTGCTCTGTAAAATGTGCAATGTCCTCGACGTTATCAAGCAATGAGATTATAATGCTCCTAAGACCGCTTCAAATAGGTGACTGCAAGGTTTCTACGAAAGCATACTAGGAGGAACTGTTTGGAGAAACTATTTGGAGATGTGTATTTCTTAACCGAAAGCGTACAGATCTCACACTCTAGCGCTGTAAATCTTTATCCCCCGGGCTTTATTATTTAGCAGAAGAAAAGAGAACATCGCTAAGCACTAAGTGGGAGAGTGTGACTTTCTTTTGTTTTTTTTTCTTTTGTGAGCTTGTGGAGCCACTTGGCCTCCTTACGATCTCAGCCAAAACCTCTAAGAAGTTTACGGAGCCAATCAACTAGGTTAATAATTTATGAACTGATTGCAATTTATCAAACGAAATATTCCCAGTAGAAAAACAAAATCACCAACTAGATCAATTCTCGTCTTTGCATCTCTAGATCAAGAATGCGAACTCCTATAAGAGCGAATAACTACTGACGAGCTAGCAGCGGCATACGCTGTTTCAGGTAATTCAAAGCCATGTACCAGATCGAATTTCAGAAAAATGACACAATTGACAACGGGGGAAGGAAAGCCAAATAACAAGGAAAATATAAATTGAAATATTGGTTAAATTTGTGTATGGAATTTATCTTCCATTATTGTCTTATCTTCCGCAATCACGTCGGCAATTTTAAACTTACGCATAAAATCGCGTTAATTTATTTGGCGCTCATTCAGTGTACGCTTTATCAATTAGTGCTCTCCGAAAGAACCAATCAGAGACACAAAGTTGTCAGCCTGCAGGCAAAATTAACAAACTCTTTGTGTCGGCGACAGTGATTGGGCAACTGTATGCAAGCACGTTGCGTGCAACATTGCAGCCATTCCCACTGCCTGACGCCCAGCAGCCGGCCAAAGAAATGAAGACGTTCGTGAGCAAAAGAAGCAATTATGATAAAATGCGCATTGCAGGAATTTTGTTCAGAGGCAAACAAAATATGTAAGTTTTGTGGCTTTCATTTTTATGCTTGAAAATTTGTTTAATTGCGGGAAGGGAAAAATAAATAATGAACACTAAGAAAGTAAGACATTTACCACTGCGTAAGCATGATAATCAGTTTCGGGTGCCTTTGGAAATCTATGTCCGCTCGACATTACTGATCGTGTGTTTTTATCTCGCAGAGCTCTGGAGTGTTTTAAGAAATTTCACATACATTAAGATTATTTTCGACGTTTGCTGTAAGGGTTTGTAAAGCACTTCCAACTACCTAGGAATTATTTTGGTTCCATGCGTTAAAGTATGCTTTAGAATATGCATTATGTTATCAACTCGAGAGCTTCCAATTATCAATTCACATTAATAAATGCCAACTGATGTAATTTTTGCTCCATAGTACCTTTAAGACAACCAGACTTACGCCAATCCTAGATGATAAGAAATGTAAAATTATGCACACTGTGTGAGTATATGAAACGGCCGGCAAAGCTCATTATTGCAACTCATCAATTCAACCGTTTCAGTCGAAAAATATTATTGGTAGACCACGTCAACCACTCTTAACCACGCTGTATCAACGCAGCTTCAATTTATTGCATTTTCATATACATTCTTGTTTTTGTACGGCATATGTCTTTTTTGCGACTAATTGCCTTAAATATTGCGAGCAACTTCATGGGGTAGAAATGACAAAGACCGTAAACATAATTCCATACGAAAATTTTACCATCATCATAATGGCTATAATGGAAATACGTTCACATTTCTGTAGTGATTTTTATTCCTCTGTATTTATATGTATTATACATATATAAGTATATACATAGACAACATGATATTTACGCTTTCGTTTTCCTTAACTCAGACCCTGCCAGCTGCGTCGGCTTGCCGTGAGACAATCATAATTTGCGACTGCCACTGCAGCAGCTTAATTTGACATACCTCGCATGCCAATCGCTTGCATCAGCTGTCGTTAAATATATTATCCGTACATTGTCATTCCGTAATGTTCGTTGAAATCAATGCACACAAACTGTAAACACTGTAAGAAAATATCTATCATGCTTCGGATACATTTAGTAGCACTTGGAAATGAGCTGGATATGATAATTTGGTGGGTCTGAGACTGGTACTTTAATGCTTTAAAATCGGAGCAATAGCATTGGGAAGCTATATATTAAAATCTTGAAACGTAGTCGGTAAATCTTCCCCAAACTGTGTTCGGCATCATTCATAAACCGGCTGAGAATTTTAAACCAGTTTCAGAAACAAAGGAAATGCGTATAATTTCTCTGTAAATATGCTCATCATCAGTGTATCAGCAACCTGACATACATATATATCTTTGTATTTCTACGCGAATGTTAATTGTGCACCGTTATATTTGCCTTGCTGGTTTTCTTTACACTGCGTATTTTAACTCGTATTCTCACTATTTCATTAAGTTTTTTTTTTTTTCATTTGTTTCTTTTGCTTGTCGCTTTAATGAGCGTGCGACAGCCATAACATAACGGATGCATAACTGTAAATACATACCTGTATGCCAGCTTCACGGTACCAGCTTACCTGAAAGAATATGTTTGCCCAATGAAACTCAGCCAGTATTTACAGTACAGTAATACATTGTAAGGACTGGTAAATAAAAATGATATATGGATTGGGTTCTCATTAAATATTTCTACTCTGAACAGGGTACATTAAGTTTGCAGGAAGTTTGTAACACCCAACAAGGTAACATGGGAGATCTAATAAAAAATATATACTCGTATAAATGGTCAGCATAATGAGCTGAGTCGACGTAGCCATGTTCCTCGGTCAGTTTTTCCGTTAGTCAGTACACTTATAAGCAAAATTGTTTCTCATTTTTGGAGATATCCTTCTGAAACTTTGCACACGAAATTTTCCATAGATGATTATCTAATATCTCGAGTCCTTTACTCGAGAAGTTTGAAGTGGAATCGAACCTGAAGTATCTCATAGTATTTTTTGTGAGGAAACGGTCGTAGCGTCCCACTCCGCAAATACATTCCGAAAACCTAATAGGGCATCTCTCAGAATAGGAAACTTTTCTCACTGCTTTTAGTCTTATTGATTAACAACTACTAAAAAAACTCGGAAACGAGGCTGTCGGGTGTTGACATACTACACTAAGTCTTGTCAAGGACAGTCAACTCGGCAGAATTCTTCCGCCACAAGAACAGCCGCGTTATTCTAATGGTTAAAGGAAAATTTATAAATACCGTCTACCGAAGGGTACCGCAACGTCATACCCAACAGAAGCAGCTTAGCCGTCTACCCAAATAAAGCAGAAATGGTTTTATTAACTAGGATGTATAAGAACCCAAAAGTTCCTTTTTCGGAGGCTGAGTATATGAAGGCGTTCGAACAAGGCAGTCCAACATTCTCTTTTCCTTCAACCTGAAAGCTTGGACCATTGCGTGGTAGAGGCCACTCATGACCTCTTTTTCTCTGTTCACATACCGACAAGGAATATGTGCATTGAGAGAAGTCGCTGGAGAAGAGTCGGATTGGTTGAAGCTAGGGAAAGTTGGAAAGAAGGGTTTTTGTAGGGAGTTCTACGTTAATAGTAAATGTAAGGCTGCCCGATCACCATCAAGATGGCGGTAGATATACTGCTACGAAGTGCAGTCCCTTTCAGGAAGGTGAGCATTCTCTCCGAGATTCATAGCGCCAATACTAGCGAGGAATTCTCTAAATATGCGCTCAAAACTTGTCAAGGAGTAACTAACCTCACTAGAAAGAGCATCAAGGTACTTCATCAGCAGACTCATTGGGTTGCCTGGTCACAGCGGAATCGTTGCCAACTGTAAAGCCGATCAGCTATCCAGAGGGGGGCACCCTTACTCCGCTCAAATCGAAATGGGAAAGAGTTGGATCTTGATTGGCATCTTACATTCCACCTCTGGCGCGTGTGCTTACCAAACGCTGGCCTACTGCGACTTCGAGATCCTGTTACTCTTTATCATCCATTGTCAAGGCTTTACAATATGGAAGCTGCAACACCTCCGTAGTCTTATCTTCGACGAATCAGAAGACTTAGCCAAAACGGATATTAGGCGTTTTAACAAATTTGTTATGACCCATAAGCCTTTTATCGATTTGTAAGGGTCTTATCATCATATATATGGAATTTTTTTTAGGTAACACAACGGACCGGCGTTCTAAGCCGTCCAAGTGAGATCCCTGTTTTAGATCGGTCTCTTAACCTAACTTTATAACAGGGTTTCTACAGATTTAGAATTTTGCTATTGCCATATAGTCATTATATTGAATAATTTTGAACTTCCAGAACTATCTTCAGATTTTTATATATGTACAGCGCGTCGACTTTTAACTTCACCACTGATTCAAGACTTTCTAAAGCAACTAAAATCAGCAATGTCTTGCCATATCTTCACCAAATCAAGTAGTAAAGATCTCTATCTTCCATGAGAAAAAGTGAGATAGTTTTTATTTAAGGGAATCTCCCTCATAAGAGATTGCTCTTACGACCGTCCTCTTTTCATAGCGTAGATGCACAAAAAAAAAAACGAAAACCTTTGAAAATCTTTTGTAACTTCTGGAGCTACTTATAAACTGCAATTAAAAGAAAAGAGCCCCAACCAAGAACCTTAAAACTAAATTGCACAAAAGCTTCTTCTCATTCTGCTTATATAGAAATGTGTCTCATTCTGGTTTCTTTTCTCTTTCATTACAACAGCTCAAGTGATAAGCTGAATGCGGACATGCACGAAGAGGATTTCACTGCAAATGAACAGGCGGAAAAAGAAGAAGAGGTTGACGTATACGCACAAACAAAACCATTCTGCCAGCAAAAGATCGCCCTGCAACGTCTGAAATTCACGCATTCGGCATCGATGGCGTCGGTACCATCAATATCACCGGCCACAACACCTCCGCTTCCAATGCTGTCGCCAACTCAAGCCGCCGCCGCCACATCAGCAAAAGTATTGAATAAGCAACAGAAAGAACAGCAACAACAACAGCATCACCAGTCACCAATTAAAATCACAAGTACGACGACAGGCCAGCCAACACTTTCAGAGCACGCAGGAGCGACTTACCAGCAACAACAACAACAACCACCACATAGGCTGCACGCATACCGAATCGCACAACAATCGCAAGCTGAGCAAATGATTTCCGCAGCCGGTGTCAGCGCCTCAGTGGCCGCAGCTTATAAGCGGCAACAACAAAAACTGCGAAAACTACACGAACTGCACTCGCTCGCCTTGGAGGGTGGCGACACGGCGCGCGGTTATTGCTCCTGCGACGAGCAATGGACCTCATCATCGCCGACCACTTCCGGCTCGCCAACACTCTCGTGCACCGAAGGACACGAAAAGACATCCGACGGAAGTGAAGGCAACGAAACAGCAACAGTAGCAGCCGTAAAGCGCGAACGGGTGACAGGAAACGCGTACAAACAAATGAACGTGACAACAGGGCATGGCCGGTTGGCAGTCGGCGGTAATGACGCTGGTCACAGCCGGACATGGCAACCACCAAATCGCACCAACAACACCGCTAAGAACAACAGCAACGATGGCGGTGGCAACATTTGGTCGGGAACACGAGCAAATGAGGTCGCCAAGGCAGCGGCGGCCGTGGTGGCGGCAAAGGCAGCTGCTTCAGCTTCAGCAACGTCGACGGCGACGGCGACAACGACGGCGTCCATGTCGGCTGGTGCGTTACGCCCTGTACCGGCAGTACGCCTCAAGCAACAGCACCATGTGCGCTTCTCGGACGAAAAGAATTTTTCCGATTAGTTTGGCACAGCGTTGAAAAAAGCGGACACAAGTGGAAAGTAAAATACAAAATTGAGGGCAAAACTGATGAAGACAAACAAAATGACTAAGCGTACTAATTGGCGTAGAAGGGCGAATGGCGGCAATGACTCGGTTTCATTAAAAAAGACGAAGCAAATTCTTTGTGCCGCAGGGACCTCAAAAATTATTTGCTATTTTAAGGCAGAAACGTTTCATTTTAGACTTACGTTAAAAAATTGCGTCACCCTTCCATTTTTACACCCGCTCCATTCCGGTGCAGTATGTATACAGGCCACTTGGACCTAAGAGTATACAGATTATATATTACATTGACTACCAAGTATCCAATCCGTACACCTGAGTAAAGGCTGAAGATTAATTTCAACGTCTAGATAGGCGCGACGAGAAAACACCCCAAAGCAAGTTTAAAAAATACATTCTAATCATTAACCTCATAAAATAAGGCCATTCAAAACTGGTAGAATATATTTTTGTTTTAAGAGAGTGATGTAAGGTCTTGAGTACAAAAATTTGTTTTAAAGTTGAGCAAGAACATTATTTCAACGGCTTACCGAAATTCATCTCTCTTACTGATAAATCAGTGTTTGACTAAGAAGTAACAAACACAACAGCTTTTTCGGACCTAAAACTAATAAATCAATCCAGCTGTCACTGTGAGAATGAAGTAAGGTTATTGGCTACTATTGAGCCCGAATAAATTAGAGTTTATGACTTCGTTCGTGCTGGAGCGTTAATATTTGTGCTTATCTTAGTGAGCCGTTCCAAAAATCTGATTTTATTTTCGATATAATGGGCCAAAGCTTAAGATCTTTCTATACGCGGAGTCCCTTGAGACCAAAGCATTATTAGTGTTCAGTAACGGGTGATAGGAAGGAAAATATTATAAAAACCAGCAAAAATTTTAACGTTAAATTGGAATACGCTTCACAGCTGCATTTCTTGGCGCAACTATTTGTACAACAATATCTGAAGACGTAATCGGACAAAGGTTTGCATTCAACGGTAAAGGATTTTCTTGTTGTTATTGTTGCTTTAGCGGGTACCTAGTTTTTGTTAGGATGGTAAGAATTAGCTAAGTTGTCGTCGACGTCATCCAACGGAAGGCCCAAGAAACGTGAAGTTACAACGGGGTCAGACCAAAGGTAGAGGGGTGTCAGATGAGTAGGGTTCGCGGCCAGTGTCATGTAGAGACTCATTGCACGCAGGACATATATCAGATATTCTGAATAATTAGGAGTTTAACCTGTTACAGTATCCAGAACCAAGCTGCGCAATGGTCACTCTCGTTTCTTGCGGCAACTCGATCAATTTGTCTTCAATGTGTGGTGGTTTGATCACGGTATGCCATTCACTGGAAGGGAGTCGATGAAGGTGTTGATGGTTCCACTGTGAATGGCGGTCAGTGCTTGTCGGTAGTTTGTTGCGCCCGAAGTTTGGTCGGAATATCACCTGATGTCGTCGCACTTGTTGAGGAATGATCTCTTGATGTTCTTAGGAGGCGGTTACGCCCCAAGCAGGTGACTTTCTGCGAAAGCATCCCAGCAGGAACTGCCTGGAGAGGAGTTCATTATCCTTCTTAACTGGGAGCATACGTGGCTCATTATGCAGGTGTTCGTTCGAAGATATCAAAAGTCATCATAGTCCGGAGTGCAGTATTACGACAGGTCTGAAGCCTCCTTGTATGCGTTTCACTGCATCCAGGCAACCATATTGGTGCGTCGTAGTTAGGGACTGGCCTGCCGATTGCTTTGTAAGTTGCCAACAACGTTTCGATGTCCTTTCCTAATGTGCCACTGGCTAGCAACTTGAGGATTTCGTTGCGGCTCTGGACTGTCAAAAGTCACACCTAAAATTTTGGTGTTATTGACAGTCGGAATCTTGACGCAATCGACTGCAATATTAAGGTCAAGCCTGTACACCGGCGTCCAGCTTGTAAATATGGTCGCGATGGATTTAGTGGGGGAAAGTGTTAGGTTCCGTGCAGAGAGGAACCGAGATAGATCGCAGAGATAGCCATTTACCTTTGAACACTTGCCACCGATTCCATTGCTCGACGTTAATATCGTGCAATCATCAGCATACTAGGTTATAAATACTGCTTCTGTCGGTTGTGGGAGTTTCGAGATATTGAAGTTAAACAAAACGCTGGGAGAGGACACCACCCAGCGGAACCCCTTGTTTAATTCTTCTTAGTTTAGAGTTTTTTCCTCGAAGTAGTGCGGATGATTGACGACCGCTCAGTCATGGTCCACCTCTTCAGTCCTGCAGGTAACGTAGTTTTTTCGATGTCCTGCAGTAGCGTTGTGTAACTGACTGTGTCCAAGGCTTTTGACAAGTCCATGCCTACGAGTATCGTTCTCTCACAGGGTGGTTTCTGGTTAAGGTCACGAACTATCTGGGCGTTTATGACGCAAAAATTCCTAGCCGGTTCTACGCACCTAAATTGACTCGGATTTTATCCGGCCAAGGGCTGTTATTTCGGAGATCTAATCCCGTTTAGATCGGTAAGTCCTAGTTTAAATGATTTTCTTAGTTTTTTCTAGTCTCGCCGTTTGATACGATATATTAATTTCATGTTGAATTAAGGTTACGTCATCAGGAAAATATAATATATAGGTACATTAGGTAGATCTTCAACGCGATTTTTTTCGCTCAGTGTGTTTGGCAACTATGCTATAATGG